>NC_088912.1:72344894-72519894 GCF_963576675.1 Euphorbia lathyris | reverse complement strand
TCCATTGGAGTTAGAGGTGGGATAGATCTCGTTCACTCTTAAGGATCTACTGCTGGATAGATACCTTTGGCGGCTAATCCTCTTGCTAGTACGGTAGTAGTATCTAAATGTGCAAATGTCGTGGCAGGGGCGGGGTCAGTCAAATCATCCGCAGGTACATAAACGGCTTGAATGGAAGTTATGGGCCCCTTTTTTGGTAGAAGTAATTCTTTCTTGTAAAGAACCCATTTCGGTACTAAGGGTACCGGTTTATAACCCACCGCGGAAGGCATTCTACCTAATAAGGCCGATACCTCGGATCCCGCTTGGACGAAACGGACAATATACAGGATAGGTAGAAGAAGTTGTGATACTTGATCCGACGAAACTACGGGATCGAAAAGAATACACCAGCCCATAGGATTCATTGTGGGCCCAACACACCACTAGAAAGAATTGTGTTTAGTCTTCTATTTTGTATATTTAACTTGATAAATATATAAAAAATCTATACAATAGAATCCTTGGGTTATATTGTATCAGCTTTCTTATTCCCGCCCTTTGGCCCTAACGCCCCTTCCGTACCTTTTGTCTACCATGTTTGTTAAGAGCCAAGTCTAAGTCACTTCACTGCTTTCGTTTCCTTACTTCAGCCCTTGGCTTTGCCCCGCTTTCCCCTCTTTACATCTAATGAATGAACTCCCTTTACGTAGATAGATCAATTGAACCTCCCCTGCTTGCCGCTGGGAGCGGGGGAATGAGAATCAGATGAAGCAGCAGTCGCGGTTGAATCAATACCATCAATAGGACTTTTAGTTGCTCGAGCAACAAGTAGCGAGCGCATGTTGCGGTTCATCCCTAAGCATACCATACAACATAGGCAGATGTAAAGACGGCTAGAGAGGGGACGGGTTACCCCACTCATGATTAAAACTAGTATCCGTTTCACTTTGGATACCAAAGTATGTATTCCTGTCAGTTCAAGACCGGGGGTGCTATACGCAAAATTCGAAGGTAGGGTTGATCGACGACAATTTCTTATTCTAAGTAGGGAAGGTTTTCATATGCATGCATTTCATAGCCCCAGCGAAGCTAATCTAATGTTTAGCGGGAAACATTGAAATTCAATTTCATTTAGAAATCGCAACAACAACTCTCGTTCGGTTACAAATCCGAGATTTTGACTGGGGAGATCATAGCAGACGGGCAAATAGCAGCTTTTCCGGTCCTTCTATAGCAGCTTTGGGTATCGTTCTAACTCTAATTTCTTACTGCTGTAAGTAGAATTTACTACTGTTCTAAGCCCTCTGGTTCCGTAGCTATCCTACAGGGCCCCTCTGCTTACTACGCTAAAAAGCCAGCCCCGGGCCGGGGTCAGCATAGAATGAAGGGGACGGCCCTAACTAATGTTGTGTTGGCTTTGCCAACTTCTTGGGTTGCGGGCGGAGAAAGAGCGGACGTGGGGACTCGGGTCGGGGCAATAGCAGCTGATTCTGTAACCTAGTCTTTCCCTGTAACCTCTATCCTTGTAATGCCGACTCTGATCCTTCCTGGCCTGGCTATATCATATCGCCTTCACTCTACGGCCTTTCTTCAAGAGAATGCCCTTAGTCCAAATCTCCTAATGACCTTACTAAAACTAAACCACCAACATCTTTCAAACTCGGTCAATCAGGGAAAGAGACAAGAACTTCTTATATAGCATTTTCATCAATAGTAACCCTTATTCCTTCAAGGGCAGCAGCAGGGGATATTGCCGTTCTATAATATAAGATAATATCGGAGTCGAAGGGCAAAAGATTCTATTCTTCCGAACCCCAGAGAAAAGGAGTAGAATTTAGCTTACGCCCTTGGCTACTCTACTACGCTATGAAAAGCACCAACAGTAGGGTCAAAGGTATGGCGCAAAAGGTAAGGCATGGCATGGAAAGATGGTGGTGTAGAGGTTACCGAGGTCAAAGAAATAGGGGACAAGGAAAGAAGGTAAGGCTAAAAGGCAGGATACGAGGTCCCAGGAAAGCCTAAAAGTCTAGGCGCAAAAGAGAAGGCACCAAAGGCATGGCATGGAAAGATGGTGGTTACCGAGGTCAAAAAAATGGGTCCCTATCTCAGTATCAGGGACAGGCGTACGACCCCGAAACGACACAGTTTTAAAAGCCGGGCCTGGTTTAGAAAGTGATAGTAGTAAGAATAAATAAGAAAGAGAAGAGCTAAAATTCAGGTAATTAAAGAGTTCCAAGGGATAGGGAATCTATTTGCTCGGGAAGTTGGTTCCACCTTCCAAGGTTTCAACACAAGAAGAATATCCAGAAGAAATAGACGCCATCAGAGGATCAACTTAACTTACTTACCGGACTTACTCCAGTCTCATAGCCCACTCCCAAGGAACTCTGCTCTACTCTAGCCAAGGATGCCATTGAAGATGAGAGAGATCATATCGTGGTAAGTAGGAAAAGAGATGGAGATTAGGCCTTATTTCACTTATTTAGCCTAGCTTTCTGCTAACTTCTCAGCCAGCCTTACCGAACGAACAAAATCTTAGCTGTGACCAAGTTCCCTATTTCCATAGGCCCACTTCCTACCTCTGTGGTACCGCCTTTTCTTAGCCCGGCTTTAGGCCTTATTTACCCGTGCCTTCTTCTTCTTCTGTGTAAGAAACTTCTCTGCCTATTCGGCTTTAGATCCGTTAACTCTTCCCTGTTGTCTGGTTTAGATCCGTTAACTCTTTACCTCGGTTAGCAAACCGTAAACTACTACTTCTTTCATAAGTTCTCTAGGAAGAAGAGCTCTTAGCTCTTTCTCTTCAATCTCTTATTACCGTAGGGAAACTTAGAGTGATAGTGATGACTCCGCTTCGTGCTTCGTATCCGAGAAGCACTCATCTCTCTATGAAATATAGGATGAGTACCTTACACCCTTTCTCCCGATCTGATCTCGCTTATGGGCCCTAGGCTTGCTGCTTCGGCCTTCGTTAGCTTATGATCGCTAGGCTTATTTACCCTTGCCGGTGTAAGAAACCGAGTCTGTTACACCAGATTTCCTAATCATGTAATGAGATATAGACGGACTAGGGACGACCTTTACCTAAACAAGAAAAAGAGGGAATGCTATTGGCTTGCCCTAAACAACCCACGGAGCGGTAGGCTAAGCCGGAAAGAGAGGATCGGAACTAACAGTCTAAGAGTTTTACGTCTTTATAAGAATGGTCTGATACAGGTTCAGAAAGAAGGAATAATATGTTTAGGCCCACAGAAAGATAATAAGCACTTAATCATGATCGGTGATTTTGTCAGCCAGGAATATGAACTGTATTAACGTATATAGCCAGAAGTTTTCTACGGGCACGTCTTTATGCGTATTAATAAGTGACTTCTTGCCAGCTATCCCCCCTACGGACAGGCAAGAGATGCCTACAGTTTGAAATAAGTGACTAGCTATCTAGTATATGCTCCTGTTGACAGGTAATGAATTCATGAAACGGCCTAAGTTCCTCTAGGCGTTAGGGAATAAGTAATTACGGATTCTACGTCCATATGCGCTAACGCTAACGGTGACGGTACATAAGCATATGAACTGTATTAATTCCGCTTCGCAATAACGGCTAAGAATCACCTGTCAGTCCACTAGCCGAAAGGGAAGTGCTCGTAACCTTTTAGCCTCCATTCCCATTCCTTTCCTTTAGGTCACCATTCCGAACCCTTGGCTTGCAGCTTAGGCCTTGCTTTCCTTCCTGGCTGTTGAATCCTAGGCTTTCTTCAACGATAAGAAATGTGAACATTTTCACACAAACCTCTATCACAGACGCCATCATCAGGCCAGTCGGAAGAAAGGTAAGGAAGAATTCAAGGCCGGAGACTCCTTCAAGAAAGGAATCCTTCTTCCAAACAAGCATTCAACAAAGCCTTAGCGTACCAAGGTCTCTAGACTCATATTATTTCGGCTTTCCACGCGGAATCATTCCACCACCAAACGTGGTGATTAGAGGACATCTCTGATCGTTCACCTCTAATGTGTGTGGACACGTTCCCTCTCAGTTATATGATCAACGGCATCAGTCGGCTAGAGAGCGGGGTTCTTCCGGGGAGGCAAAGTCGTACCCTCTACTGATGGAACCCTCAGTTCGTAGGTCTTCGTGAACATGTTACGAGGCTCCAGTCTTCGGCGGGTCACCATTACTTGACTTAGAAAGACATCTGGGCAGCAGTGCGCCTGGTGCAAATGGCTTTCTTTTTTCATGATATACCAATCAGAATGGAGGGCCTACCTACGTACATGATTGATAGAATCACTACATAGGGGGGGCCAACTTGATGCAGGAGAGGCATGAGTGCAGTTCGATCTTGTGGTGTATTCGTTTGTAGTGACTCTGATCTATTGCCTCCCCTATCGTATATTTCCCTTCCCGAGCACACCACACTTACTTCCAATCCCAACTTTTAGGCATTTCTAAGAAATAGAGTATTAAATACGTAATTTCTTACCCACTTCCTACGCGAATTGGTGACCTTCCTACTTCTTAGGAACAGGCTTAGCCCGCAGCTTAGCTTCTTTACCCGTCCTTCTGTAAACTTCTTTCCTGCCTATTCTTTTCAAAGTTCCAAGCCAGCTTCCTAGCCGGATCAAAAACCTATCTTTTATGCGATTCTGCGAATCTCAACCTATCTTTTAGGCTTACTGATTGGTTAAAGAAAGAGGCTTGCTTATAGCTAAGCGAGAAATCCCATGTTTGGGGCTTGCCCCATCAATTACGTATTTCATAATTATTAGTGACCTCTTTAATTTCTTACCTCCTACCTTTAGGCTTGAAAAGCCCAGTTTTAGGCCCCCTTTACCAGCGTTCTTCCTACCTCTGTGGTACCAGGAAAGTCTAGGTTGGCTCCCAGCTCCATCTCGACCGGCATCCTGCTCTCGAGGGAGTGGAGTCCAGGAGAGAACTCTTTCCACGCCTGGGCAGACCCGGGCAGACCCGAGCAGGGTCTGAAAGTCATAGTTCTCCGTTGCCCCAACCCAAGGAAGGGCATTTGGTAAGGAGCATTTTTTTTAGGGAGGGAAAACGTGGTTGACAAGCAGGAAGCGACTGGACTGCTTTCATCAAATGATGCATATGGGCTGAGCCATTCCCATCCCAAGTGGTGGCCCGATTGATTCGGTCTGGCCTGGTCGGGAACGACTGCCAAGATAGGTGAGAGCAGACCGAAGTGATAGACCTAATTATTTTAGTCTTTACAGAAGAAGCAGGTCCGGAGATTGGGATCCGCCTGGTGCATGTCGTAGTCTTCGTTCGGATCACACCGCTGATAGAGCACTTTAAAAAAATAGTTAAGCGCTGTGGCGCAGTCTAGTGAAGATAGCTAATGGATTCCTTTCCCAGGCCCCATGCGGAGATGGCATTTCACTCACATCTATCTCATCTCCACTCCTTGTGTACAATGAATGGTCGATCGTGTACCTTTCTTATTATCCAGATCCGATCACCTTCCTGGAAAAAGAAACTCTTATTCACCTCGATCGCTCACATATAGCATGGCAGCACTTGCGCCTTTAGTTGCTAGTGGCTAGTACCGCATAAGTGATTTCCAAGGGCGGGACATCCATCCAACTAAAAGCTTTCATGGGATTGTCCAGGTGTAGTTGGCAAGCAATTAGGGCAAGAAAAAGGGCGTGCCCACGGATGAATAGTCTCAAGTAGTTTGATCTATCCGCTTTTCGTAGTGCTTCCCTTCCCGCGTTCGCTCATCAGATGGGCGGTCATCAGTCAAGAGATCTTGGTCGGAATTGTCAGTAGTCAGTAGAAACCTCCCTTGTTCTCGCATAACAAACCTCTATGCGGTTGGGGAATTTCTCCTGCCAAACAAGAAGGAAAAAGCGAAATCAACTGCACTTTACTTTTTCGGATAGGTCTTCCTCTATAACTCTACCGGATGCTTGTACCGATCGTGCGAAAGTACCAAGCTAATCTATATTGATAGGTCGCTAAGGAGAAACCCCTCAAAACCCCAACAAAGCGGACCAAAGGCCAAATCGGTAGCTAAAGGAAGTTCAAGATAAGCTAGTTCAATGTAGTGAAAGGCAGGCAAAGTGAGTGTAATAAGAATAGAGCTGGGATCACCGGCGAGAAGTCCTAAAACATGCCCTTAGAGGGACAGCGTAAGTGAGCGAATGTGTGTAAGCCCAGTCAAACATGACTGTTCTAGGCGGGGCGGGACACCCACCTTTGAATGGTGTTGGTCCTACGGACTGTGAACGGATTTCGCCTCTGGCCTCTGGGCACGTCGGAACCGCATGAGTTCACCGGGGTGGAGCACGGTCCGCCAAAATCGGCATAGATTAGGTGCTATTGATGGAACATGGTAAGCCTCTCTTTCTCCATATGGAAGTGCTGCAGGCACATAGAGATGTGGGTAGAGGAAGCCTCAAAAAGCGAAGGCCGAGCTGTAGGTCACGGGACCTGCACCGAGTTGGTGGCTGACTGGGCTTTTTCCTGGATCAAAGCAGATCAGCTCGCCTTCTTGTTATCCAAAAGTCGGTCGAATCGGGCGGGCCCCTGCCTCCGAACGTCGAATGAAATAGGTGGCCGGGCCTATTATATCAAATATGATAGCATAGCATAATGAACCAAAGAATCTTTTCTTTTTCTATTACCCGTAATTCGAAGTAGTCACTCATCTTCCTACCTTGCTTGACAGCATTACCTCTTTAAACGTGACAGCATTCACCCGGGTATAGCCCTAATCCTGGGGAATCCGATAGTTCGTATTTGGTCCGGTTTTGCTGTTGAGGGTCTAAGCTCTATTCTTATTTCTAAGTGACAAATACGAACTATCGGATTCGAGACCCAGAAGAACACCAACAGGTATTTCTTTCTCTGCTGGCCCGGCATCGGGACCACATCCAAGTCCCATTCTTTCTCCTCCGGCATCTAAGCCATCTTCCTCCAGGTACCTCCCTGCCTATTCATCTATAGCTGTTGATTCCACTCCCAGGTCTCCTTCTGCTTGTTATCCAGCAAACATCCGTCTTTGTCTCCTCGTTCAGCTCCCAGCTAGTCAGCAGCCTGAAACCATCTCTTTGAACCTCCAATCCCAAGCTCTCTTTCTCCCGGGCTTAGAAGTGTCAACCTAAGCAATCTCTAGATGATAGTCCAGTCCGTTAGGCTTAACCAGTAGGACTGGGATAAGATATTCTTCACTCAGAGACAGAAGGACAAGGCAGATGGCTGCGAGTATCGTATACTGTTCCAATTGCCTCACGGACTATGAGCCTATCCTCGCGCATGAGAAGAGGAGTGAGAGAGAGCCCATCACCTTACTAGAAATAGAACTGGAAAGCCCATCTCCTTCTTAGCTACGCTACCCTTCCTCGCCCATTACCTTCCTCCAATTCCATATAAGATATGCCTTTACTTTCACTCCCTACTGAACTGACTCTTCCTCTCCCTTTGAAGCTAAAGCTCCCCTTGCCCACTAGAGCATTTCCTCCTATAAGATATTCTATTTCTTCCTACTTCCTGCTAATGTTTGACCAGTAAGCATTCGTCGTATCCCATTGCTGCCAAAAGTCCATTAGCTGTCTTTTTTGTTACAGCTTCAAATCCCTTCCTATCAGAGATGGCAAATAAAGTTGCGTTTTCTGCTCCCAGGAAGCAGGAAGGACGCTTTCAGAGACCGTCGAAACGGATGGCACACCTCACCTCAAGCCAAATTGCTACAAATATGCGGGAGCGCATAAGAAAAGGTCTCGGGGGGGATCCCATGGCCAAGACAATCATGCGGCCAAAGAAGGTAAGACCCGCCGCTTGGATAGAAGATGGCTTTCGCCAAAGAAAAAGCCCAATCGAAAATAACTACCATATGATATGTATGCTAGCCTACGGCAGAGGCCAAACCAACCCAGGGAAGTTTTATATAAAGAACGAGAGAGCGATCGTGCTTCTTGCGAGGCTTCACCTACGCTTGAAATGGCCTAACGGAAACAGTCCTGAGTCGGTCAATCAAACATAGAGTTAGCTTTTTTGTTTCAATTCTGAATCAACAAGGCCAAAATGTCGAAATCTCTCGTTTTCAATCTTAAGACAATTCTCGCCTAACTCAGTCGACTTTTGAGCCTTTCACAAAGGGAATTTGTGCAGCTCATGGATAGTATCAACATTAGGCTCCGCTTTTCCCTGACTACTGCCGTCACAATTCCTCCGCCTGCTGTTTGTTACTGCCCCTGCTTCCGGGGGTCTCTCTGAAGCTATCAAACATGCTCATTGGCCTTCTGACCCCGGATACCCTACCCTATTCTTGACACATGTGAAAGACTCTTTATGTTGAGCTTTCACCCCGTAATTCCCATTGTCGAAGAGACTGTCAGAATTGCTCTTCGAATCCTTTCTTCACGATGTTCTTCCAATGACAACTGTTCTGGCTCACTGAAGATGCTCAAATACAGCAATGAGCTGCATCTTCGGTAGCAGGTTCTTCAGCAGAAAGTTGCACCTCATGCAAGGAGGATCTTGGGTAACAAGTTCGAGCATTTGTCTTTCGAATCGGGTTCAGACAGGAGATGTGCTTTAGCCAAAGAAGCTTGGGCACCTGCTCCAAGAAAGCTAAGAGGACTAGCTACGGTGTGGGCACCAGATCCACTCAGTGAGGCCGGGCAAGACTTTACGTCCGATATAGTAGTGTCAGACATTTGTCAGACTGAAGCAGTGGGATAGACTCCTTCAAATGGAAAGATAGGAGATGTTTAGCCAGTACAAGCTGTGTTTGTGGCACCCATCCCGACTTGGAGTGGAGTAGTCAGGAAGAGGCACTGAGGAGGGACAGAAAGAACAGAAGAGAAGCTGAGAGATTGCAGGGACGCGCTCCGGACCTCCAGTCGCTGAAAGTAGCTGTGACGTGAACTGCGCTGTGCTCATGAAAGTGTAGGCTGCACCGTGCTGAATGAAAAAATACCATTCCCATTTAATCTATGAGGAAAGCCCTCACCTTCTCTCCTCGAACAACTATTACTATTTAATAAGTACACTGGGGCGCTTTCAAAGTAAGTGTCTTCGGGATACGCGAGTGGCGGTGTGTCTTTAAAAAAAGAGAAAAAACAGCATGAAAAATAAAGTCTCACTCCTTCACCTTATCCATAACTTATGTCAATTGATTCGGGATCAAAGTCATCAGAAGCCTCTCCCTGCCCCACAACAAGTCGAAAACCCTCTATACTATAGGAGAACGCAGTTGATGCAACTGGGAGTTGCGGGATACCCATACACAAGGGATCTTCCCCGTCGATAGGACTACAGGCGAGATGCCCCTTGGAGTGTTGGATTGAAGGAGATGAAATCCGCTCCACTAAAAGGAATCGGAGACAAAAGAGCTCTCGTTCCAGCAGCTTTGAGTTCAACTGCCTGTCCCAGTTAAAGAGGTAAAGGAGTGGACAGAGTCTCTCCTAAGCAGGAGGTTGGGCTATTGGTCGAGTAAAGTATATATTCCTACCCCGAATACATTCTCGATGAAGCTTAGCTTCAAGGAGAGTTCGAGTTGGTATCGAATCTAAACCAAGGCGTACAAAGACCAAGGCTATCTTTCTTATAACCACTCTCTTCCCGAAGACCTTTCGAAAGGGTATAGACGAAGAAGAAGGGCTTTAGAGCGGTCCTATCACAGGCTTCTCACACAAGGGCATGGTAGGAATTTCAATCAAGTTAAAAATATGCATCCAAATCTCTCCTTTCAGTCGAATCACTTCGTCCCTCTCCCGTTCTTCCCCCCGCCCGAAAAAAAAGACTTTCCAGTAGTAGTTATGGTTTGCTAACTGAGGTGAATCGAGGGCTGAGTTAGCGGAGAATGGCTGGCTGATAAGTTAGACCGGTAAATAAGCCATGGGCTAGGCCAAAAGCTTCGGAATGGCGGCAAACAGGTTCGGGGCTAAAAGGTTACGAATGGGGGCCGATGCCTTTCTTTTACGGCCTATCTTAATGCAAAGGCAAAGAGTTGCTCCCCGGCCTGGCAAAGCAGTTTATTAGCTTCGACGCTCTCTTGCGAATTAGCCTCTCTCTACCTATCACTAAGTGGGTAACGACCCCCGGTGCTAGCTTTTATCCTCCACTCTCTAACTACAAGCTGGTCTAAAATTTCCGCTAAGTCAGCTTTCAAAAAAAGGGGTCCTTCGACCTAGGTAGTGAGCGGACTAACCCTAAAAAAGGGAGAGAGAAAAAACCACTAAAGAAAGCTAGCAAATCGATTTTCAGTCGGTTCGGGCCTCTCTAAAGAGGAGAGCCAGGTGGGCTGGCTTCTTCCTGAGCTCTAGTTTCTCGGATTGAGATAGTGAGCCTATCTTCCCCTTCCCTTCCTCAATAGGACTAGCTATAGAAAAAGTTAATATAGATAAAGTCAGGTGTGAATGATTGTCTTGTCTAAGGCTGACCGTACCTAGTGGGATGTAGGCTTCAGTTGTTTTAATGTGAAGGTATTGGCAGTTCAGTCGTTAAGCTACACGTTGGGCGGAGCAAGCCTACACTAGGTGAACAGCCGGTTACTACTTGGACTCATTCTCAGCCAACTGGAAAGGCAATGGCTAGGAATTTCGCCTCAAGCGCTCTTTGTTCGCTCTACCAACGAACGGGTCTAAGTGAGGTGTCAACTCACCAGTGGATGAGACGGCTAGGCAAGCCGCCCTAGAGGGCTCAACAAGGGCAGGGTGTATGTAGAATAGAAGTCAGCAACTGAGTGAGCGAGGCCTTACAGGTCATAACCCTGAGAAAAAGGCTTCTTACTTAAACACCAACCCAAGCGAGATGAACGACTGGTTTGCTATGAGACCCACCGACCGTGGGAGTTAATATAGAGAAGGAGACAGAGTAGGAATAGAAGAACTGGGGCAAGAGTTCCTCCAACCTTTCTTTCAAGTAGACTAGGCCAGACCTAGCGCTTAAGTCGTGGTACCCTCATAACATTACTTATCACCCGAAATCTGAAGCTGAAACAATCCCGAAAACTACCGATGGACGAACCTGAGCCAACCCGATCACTCTTCGAGGGGACAAAACCACATCGAAAAAAGGCTAGCGGGGAGGGCGGCGAAGCCAGCTCGAGCTCACAGACCTCTCAGAGTCAATTTCACGAATCTTGACAAGGGCTTTAGCGTGGGCCGTCTACGGAACTCACCCTGTAGCGACTTGTTGATGGCAAGACGAGGGGAGCTTCGCGACACAAGTAAAGGAGGGACAAAAGCAGTAGAGTAGCGAGGAAAGATGAAAGCTATTGGCCCGGAAAGCCCACGAATCTTTGTTCGTGATGGAACCATCAGGGCTCATAGGTCAAGTTCTCAACCTACACTAGAATGCCCCCATTTAGCAAGGCTCGGAGGTGAACATGTGAGACATAGAATCTACGAAGTTGTTGTATATAAGCATTTTTCGAGCCGTGTAGGCTCTAGCTTTAAGAGTCCTAGAAATACGCCCTGAGTCCCCGGCTTTCTCTGCTCTCTGAACTGTATCACATAGCTCCAGAAAAAAGGTGATTTATCTACGAGTCAGAAGTTACAGTCTCGAGTTGTAGAAGCGACAATAGAAAGGAACGAGCTCATGGGGAGCGAGTCTTTCCGGACAGAAAGACTGGAAACCAAGATCTCTCTTCTCGGTCCCCCTAATCTCTCTGTCCTTCCGTCCCGTCCCCCCAATTAGCTAGTTGGCCCGTCCGTCGTCCAATCCCTCACTTCGTTTGTGATAGTCCATTAGTAGTCCCTACTGAGCAAGATAGCTGCAATCGAGCTAGCATTGAAGACTCGCTCCCCTATAGCTAAACCATTCCTACCCAAAACTTGAAGTTGAGCTACTTCCCCCCCGCCATTAAAGCTTATCAGGGTAGCGATTCTATGCCTGATTCCATAACTCGTATTAGAAGGAGAAGTGCTCATCAAAAAGCGGATTACGCTCTTTCCTGGTTGTCTCGCTCAATGCTTTCGACCCTGCCCGGGCTTCCTTTAGTACTGCGACGGTAAGACCCCCTTCCTTTCTTTATTAGGAATTATGGCAAAAGGTTTCCCACTTAGACTATACCAGCTTCTTTCCCTACCACTGCTCTTGACTTAAAGCTAAACTAAAGGGATTGATTGGCTATCTTACGGGCGTGGGTCCACACATCTCAAAACCCTACCCCGAATACATTCTCGATGAAGCTTAGCTTCAAGGAGAGTTCGAGTTGGTATCGAATCTAAACCAAAGACTTCAAGCCCGGCCCCGGCAAGCTAGATTATGGAACTGATCTGACCGAACTGGGTCTAATGGAACAAGATCTCGATCTCAATAAGGAATTGGAATCTGGAAGGGCCGGCAAGAATCAATACGATAGCGAGGTTGAGCAGTAGCGAGGGGCGATAACGAGGGCGTGGTTCATCCTCTAAGATAAAATAGATAGATGCGAAGGTTCGGATCGAAGTTCTAGGCCCATGAATCTCGAGAATCAAGCGTGGGGCTTGAAGACCCTACCGCATTCCGGCCCCTGGGCCTTCAATTGGTCCTTTCTCTCTCCTCTTTCAGCTATCCGGTTTATCCTGTTAGTGAGATGGGTGTAGCTCCCCAGGATGCACGAAGGCTTTATTCTTTTGAATTAGGGTTCCCACATATTGATTGATGATTCCTTGGAATACCTTGCCATAGGAGTTGTAGAGTCTTAATTAGAGGCCAATTCCTGATACGCCCCTATGAATCTCCCTGGATATCTTCACTTTCTTCGGACGAGCATCCCTGAATAAAAGAAAAGACTAGCTCGGGATTGATGATTTTCCTAAAGAAGAGATGACAAGATCTTTAACTAGCAAGTGCATCAAAGATGAAGTCATCGATTCTCCCGAGAGGCCAAACATATTAATAACTAAGAACACATTTTTGCTATGCTACTAATACTTGTACTTGCTCTTCTATTCTGCCCAAACCTGGCTGAGGAAGAGTTATGCGGTGTAAAAAACAAAAAAAGACCGTTATTTATTATATTCCCCTCATATTTTTTTTCTCTCCCTCGTATGCGCCCATAGAGATCTACATTAAAGCAACGACTACTGGCCAAAGATGGAGGAAGAGGTTTCAGGTGAGAACTTGTCGTCTTTGTCAGCAGGACCTTGTGGAGCGAGCTAAACCAGCGGGTTGGAGCCCTTGCCTATACCAGAGAGACCGGGCAAGTGTATCCATGGATTTCATTGCAAGCTTGCCTAAGGTTATCTAGTCGGACATAGAATACGGGGAATGCGCATACTGTGAAAAGGAAGTGGGCAAGTTCGCTAGAATGAGCTTGAATAGGAAAACCCTTTACTATCAATCAGCTATAGATATGCATGCTAACTCTTTTCTTGAATTTCATTGCATTTCATGCTTCTTTGCCTTCTTTCTATTCGTTTAGACAAATCTGTGTTAGCTGGGACTTCATTTTCTAGCTTATTTCCGTTTCTACGATTCGGGGCATCTTTTCTGGGCCAAAACCTATCTTTTCTGCGATTCTGCGAATCTCAACCTATTTTTCTATCTTTCTGGGATTAAAACCCCATCTTTTAGCTTTAGCTTATCTTTCTGGAAAGGAGGACGCTGAGAACTGAACTTCGACGCTTCCTACATCTTTGGAATTGAATCAAAATCCATAGTCTATATATATATATAGATAGAAAGGATCAAAGGCTTATAAGCACATCAGCTAGTCTCTTCTTTCTACTTCATACTCAATCAGTCCTTCCCTTTGAAATGGATTCTCTCCTCTCTGAAATGGTGCCCCCTAGTGAACTCCCATCGATCAGACTCTGCCCTTGTTTAGTTGAGTACGTAAGTGTACGGATGAGGTTCAGCAACAAAGGGAATTAACAACATATTCTTTCCCCGCCTAAGCCTAATATAAGGTTTTTCCCTGGTGACGGCCTTTTAAAAGAGAAGGATTGAAGTCAACAGGCTTAGCGCCTAACTACTAAAGTGAATAGCACATGCTTAGATAAACTCTGGATGCTACCCTTCCCTCTAGTAGTCTTTCTGTTGTGAGCTTTGCTTTGGGAAGAAAGGAGAGAGCTACGAAGGATGCTTAAAAAGCAGACTGACATGCGCTCATCTACAACAAATAGAAGAATGACGAATAAGATCCCAATAGGAGAAGGAGAGTGGATAGGAAGAGAATTCAACCCTATCATAACCAGTACTTACCCTTCTAGAAAAGCACCTCTCCTCCCGAGCCAGTAGGCCGATTGGTGTATAGAAAAGCACCTTCCCAGCCAGCCAGACAAGGGGCCAGAGCCACCGAGCTTGTCTTACTAATTCCCCGTCTTGGTTCGCCAGTTGGTGACCTATGCGAGCGTGGGGCGCAGGAGAAAGAATATGTTTATTGGAAAGCAACTCCGCCCGAGGCGATTAAGATTACTTGACCTATGCCCGATGGGAAGGTATTCGATTGGACGTGCTCTTTTCATAAGGCAAGGAAAGGTCATACATCTTGGCTCCTTCTGTCTGAATGGCTGGTTTAGGGTCCAAGGACCTGCCGGGGACTACGTACAAGGTAGATCGAGCGCGAGTGATGATGAGTGATCCCTACCTAATCCATCTCCACGTCTGAGGAATCCGTGGTTCAAGCTAGCAACTAGGTCCATTGGATCAATCGTGAGAGATTAAGGTCTTGCTATGGTCCGGCGGGTCAGGGTCGTGTTGGGAGGTTGAATGGCACGAATAGTAAGTTCTTTGCCCAATTGAATCAATGGTTAAGATAAGGTCACTATCCCCGATATATGTGTACCACACCGAACAAGCAAGATGTCGATATGCTTTATGTACCAGCCAAGCCCGGGAACGAGGAGTGCCCGGAAGCCCAAGGAACTGAGCGGGACACCGAACTGCGATAGACCCCTTTTAAATCTCGTTACGTTAGCGCAGGGAGCCACCATGCCGCCGACAAAGGGGTACGTGACTCTTACGCACTACGGGTTAGTGACTCGTTAACACTCCCCGTTCCGTGGGCTCAAGAACTCGATGCTGATGAAACTCCTACTTTTAGGGACTCGTTTCGTATTACAGACAGGTGGCAGCTTCCCATGCAAAGCTTACCTTAACCGGTAAGGGGCTATTACTTTTTACTTTGCCTTTGTCGGAAAGTCAATAATTTGCTCTATCTTCTGCGGTTAGGAAGAGCTCTTATTCACTCATCAGAAAGACCTGTTTTTGCAAGAAACAGGATTATCTTACCTTAGCCAGCTTAGAAGTTCATTTCCTATTGAGGAAGATCTATTAGTGCCATTAGTTGGAAATTGCATTTCATCTGGACATGAAATCGAAAGTGATATTTAAATAGATATTTATCGATGCATACTCATATTATCGATATGCCACAAGCTCAAGTCCCACAGCAGATTCTACAACCGAGTCTGATTAACTGACTTCACCCACCGCTTACGGCTATTTGAACAACGGTTATTTCAGTTATTCCCAATTGCAAAGAGAACAGCGGCAACAACAGGATGAGAAACCTTCTTCCCTTAACCTGGTCTCAGTGAAGTTCTTATAATTTCTGTGCAGGCGAAGGTTAAGTCTGGAGTGGAAGCAGGAATGATTCTTACTCCATAAAGGTAGTGAGTTACCTACTAGTCGTAGGGCAGGATAATGGTTGGTTGTATTGGGAATATCTTTCAATACGGCCCTATGCATTAACAGGTAAACCATCATGATCTTCACCTTCATCTAGTGGTCGCGATATCGGCTAACTGCACAACAGCAGTTCAAGCAGTCAACATAACTTGCTTCCTTGCGATCGATCGTCTCACAGTTTGGTTTAGTCTAGGCGCCTAGCACATCCCTAGGCATTGACAATGGGATTTTGAAACTTTAGGAGCTCTCTAAACTCCTAGGAAGAATCCCCCCATGTGAAGCATTTGAAGTTTGAGACGATAAGCAGGCCCACATCTTGTATATGAAATATTTATTGAATTACGAGATTCGAAAGCAGAAGGGGGAGGCAGGATTGGCCCCAATTGAATCACTAGTAAAGAATCGGACATGGAATGCGCGGGAACTTCTTCCACATGGGGAAGGGAAGCAGGCTTGAAGACCAGTAGTAGACCTCCGATGGAGATCCAGCCCCATCCGCATCGGAGTAGGCCGATATATGAAGGTGTCTATGTGAGGCAAACACGATGCCTCTACCTAGAGAGCCCTTGAGATGCTGAGGGAATAATAGGATCTTTCAAGGCTTCCTTCAGTTCTCCTCACATTCCATCTGCATAGATAGTGGTCTAATGACAAGGGCCGACGACGGAAGCTCGGGACGGAGCCGTATGAGGCGGAAGTTTCACGTACGGTTCCTTAAGAAGGGAGTGGCTACCTACTGGAGCTTCGACCAACCACCACCGGTCAATTCTGCTTTGGGGCCACCCCTTACTCTACCATTATTATAGGGGTATGGGGTTCGAGACAAAGAAAGATCAAGGCAGCATATCAGTTTTTCCTTTATACTTTACTTGGATCTGTTTTTATGCTATTAGCTATTTCTGGGTTTGGTGTAGTGAAAGAGAAAAAGTAGCTTCAGTTTCTGAACAGGGCAAGCATACCTAGGAAATCGGGATTGGGATCCCATTGATCCAGCGAAAGCAAGGGCTAGGGCATGGACAATAACAAATCCTTTTCCATAGCCGGGGTCCGGTCCGGAGGTTTCTCGTAGCCGCAGAAGCTACGACATGGGCATACCTAGGTGCAAAACAAAAAAAAGAAAAGGCTTTTTTTTCTCACTCGCCGAGAGTATGATGACTTCGCCTAGGAACGACCATCGGTCGTGGCCCGCGAGTTCTTAAGTAAGGCAAATTAAAAATGAAAAATCGGCTTCGGGGGCCGGCGCTCCGCGTTCTATCTAGGTTCCGTTCTTACGTACGCCCCCCTCACATAGAAGAGGGGTTGGTCCAGGGTAGGTTCCAGTTCCCAGAGGTTCGAAGATGCTCGACCAAAGGTACGGAGGTGGGGAACTCCTAGTTACCCGGAGAGGCATACTTCCCTTACCTTAGGAGTAGCCCGATCTCTTGGCTAAGAAGAAAATATAGATTGTTTACCCGTAACATCCTCCCATCCATCTTCCTGCGCCTGGGCTTAGATCTCATATCGTAAGAGAAGGTCAAGCTAGCTAGTCTGTTTACGTTCGAAGTAACGAATAAAGTAAGCTAGTCGTCGGAACGAAGTGTAGAATTAAGTGGAGAAAGCAAGTAACGAATGAAAGCAATAAAGATAAGATATACAAAGTGTACCGCGATTAGTTTAGCCCTTTCTTCATAGGCAGTGCTCTCTTGTTGAGGCAGAGCTCTTACTAATTCTATTACTAAGATAATGTAATGTAATTGATGAACATCTGAAGTGCGGACTTTTCACGGATACCTTCCAAAGACATACCTAATCCACCAGTGGTGGGGGGAACCCCCACCATCTCCGTCGACGGCAATAACTGATAGATTCTATCCCAGAAAAGGTCAATAGACCATCCTGAAATAATCTTGTTATTACTGTCGAACGGAAAGCGAACATACTCGGGCCATAACAGCCCTTGTGTCGCCTCGCCTGCTCACCCCGTGTATTTGTGAAGGTACACAGATCCTTAAAATTAGCCAACTCAAACGGAAATGATAAGAAAGGGGATTTTATTTTTTAAGCCCTTTTCAAATCAACTCCGCAACGTTGAACTAAAGAAGCCTGTGTAACCTTACACGAAGGTAATGTCGAAAAAAAACATAGGTCTGAACTTCAACCCTTGTTCAAGGGGTATCTGTTCAATCCAGATACAGTACAGCTCCATAAATTCCCGAAATTTTCCTTTGATCTGGGAACTAATGGAAAAATACGGATCTCAGTAATCCAAATAGTACTCGTTTAGGTTCCGTAGAGAACTTTCTTTCGAATAGGAGCCGAGAAGTGTAGAATAGGGGCGAATAGGTGACTTCTTTTCCTTAGGCATTTCGGTTAGGTAATGATAGTACTGGGTTTGCAGGTTACGGAGCTAGGCTAGAAGAGAAGTGTAAGCCTTACGTTAGTTCTGGTCTAAGCCAAATAAATAGTAATTGTCTAAGCCAATAGAGTACTTGTATAAGCCAGCCCTATAGTACTTGTCTGGCTGGCCTAGGCTATAATGATGGTTACTACGCGTTACATTAGGGTCTGTGTAAGCTCATGAGTCCCCTCTGCTATTGGTCGTACACCATAAGGTAATTAATTATATCATCTTACTCTAACCGCTAACCGCATGGCTATTTGAGATTATCCTTTTCCACCTTCCTGGGCCCAAGCAATGGATTAAGTAGGATATTCCACAACAGGTAAATGCTTCTCCTCCCAATCTGATACTAAAGTGCCAACTCACGGGTAATCTGCTGACGTACCAGCAAGAACCGATTCTCATAACGAAGCTGGGCAGGGACGCGTCGGAACGGAACGGTTGGTGGCTGCTTAGTCTCATCCGAGAGTCTAATCTCTTTGTACTGCTTTTTTTTTTCAAAGACCGAAAACCTATCTAAAATGGAGCCTAGTTTAAGCTGTCAAACCACAAATGAAAAAATGGAAAATCAAATTAAGAATAACCCACTAGTAGGGAAGAGATATGGATGGAGTTACTGTACTATCAAGACAAGAGGATTTTCTTATTTAGACCTGAACTTCAGAGGCGATGGAGAAAATAAAAGTCTTGTTGACTCAAAACTATGAATGCTACCTTAAGGGAGAGAAGTTTCCCAAGGGCAGGGCAGAGAGAGAGTTAAGGTGACATGAAATTGCTATGGAAAAAAGGCTAGTCCTACTAGGTAGGGGCCACCTAGCCTACCTTCTCTCTTTCTCTTAAGCGCCCAAAAGGAATGGGGAAGCTTAGAATCTGCGTAGATTTTCGGGCGACACCCAATCGCAGTTTTCACCTAAAAATGATGCCCGCTTCCAATTCTTAACCTATCATGGACAGCCTCAGCGTACTTCGGGTATATAGCATAGCAGCGGCTACTAGCTTCCTTCCTAAACTCTAGGGTCGACTTCCATATGTTAAGCATAACAAAAGTAACTTTAACAAGTTAAACTTATCTTACATAAGAAGAAAGAACTCTTACTAAAAAGGAGAGTTGAGGTGTAAAGAAAACAGTCTGGTCGAAGGAGTAAGCTAGTCAAGAGTGGAGAAGTAACGAATAAAGGTCGAAGTAAGTTAAGTCAGTCTGCGCCGTAGACTAATTCATTGCTAGCTGGACAGCATTTCAGAAAGGTTTCATTGCTAGCTGGACATCATTTCTTTCTAGCTTACTTACGTGAACTTCGCTTTCTTTAAGAGAAAGGCCTCAGTGCTAACTCTTTTCTTGCATTTCATTGCATTTCATGCTTCTCTATCGGCTTGAGTAGGGGTCGCCTTTTTTTTTTGGTTGAAGCAGCCACGACTTTGGTCGTAGTCAGTTCAAACACATACCCAGTCCACTTGCAGCCATGTTGATCAAAATGACTAAGTTTCATGACTTGACCAGTCACTCGCCCTCCTATTAGAAGATCATTTCACCTTGTGGTCGACATTCCATTCCCCTTAGTCGTAGGTGCTCGTTCTATTTTGATTTGAATGGGCCGGGGTTTGCAAAAATGTCGAGCCGACGGGGTCAGGTACCAGTAGTGACAATGGAAAAGGGGGGGAGCTGGACACTAGTTGTGCTAGTGGAATGACCCAACTAGACCTAGTCAGCCCGAACCGTTTTGCGGTTCTAGAGGACCCTGAACAAGAAGAAGCAAAGATGCCAGATCTGGACACTGCGGAACCGGAAGAGATTGCTCAGGATGAGTGTCTGGGTAACAAAGCCGAGAAAGAAGGGTGTAGTCAAGGTGCGAGTTTAACGAACGAGCGAGGAGAGTGATTTAGCCGGGAGGATCTGGAAGAGAGGGTTGATCTTTGCTGATATGCTTAGGGACGATAAGGATGCGTCTTATATCGTTTTCTACTGGAGTAATACCGGGAAGGTGGATTTGGATTATTCGAACCCACCGAAGATCTCAGCTGTCCAACTAGCTGCTGCGATCACTGCTAGTGCAAGGATCTAGATGTACCCTTATATTTCAAGATAGGACTGGACAAAGACTCAGTAGTGCTAGGTCAGCCACTACCAGAATACTTTCTTTCCTCTGATGTCTTAGGTAAGTTTTAGCTATAAGACATAGTGAAGAGAGGAACCTTCTTATCGGCCCTACCAGGCAACATCTACCTACACAAGCTCGATCAGGAGATAGGGAGGATCTGACAGAAGTACGAAATTCCGATTGTTCAGAGAATCAGATCGGTTCTATTAAGGACAGGTCGTATTGATGACCAAGAAAATTCTGGAGAAGAAGCAAGCTTCAACGCTCCCCAAGGCAACAGAGCCATTATTGTGGGGAGGGTAAAGAGCATCCAACGCAAAGCGGCCTTTCATTCCCTTGTTTCGTCGTGGCACACCCCCCCCACAAGCACCCCTAGGCCCAGGGGGGGGGGCTTGGCCATCCTTCATTTTCGGTCGACATTTCGGCAAAGTTTGTCTGTCGACAGCTTAATCTTTCGATCTGGTTCGATTCATGGTCGCTAAAGAGTTAGCTTCCCCTATTGCGCCCCTTTCTTGGGCAAGAGACAAAAACCATTCTCTGCATCTTCCTATACTTTATGGTATTAGCTTAGCAGTAAGATATGAATGGATTAATCTACCCCCTGACTTGATTCATAGGATCTTGCCGGGTAACAGTTTATTGACTCCTTCCCTGCTATTACTATATACTATATATATGTTAGGTCCGGTAAGAAATAACTAGATTCGACAGCAGCTCCTCCTTTACCTTCACCTGGTAGAAAACCAACCTCTGACTCTTGCTCTTGCTACTGGTCTTACTGAAGGAAGTGCTTCTTCTTGGGAAGAAAGAGAAAAAGAAGGTTTTCGTAGGATACGATACTCGCAGCCATCTGCCTTGTCCTTCTGTCTCTGAGTGAAGAATATCTTATCCCAGTCCTACTGGTTAAGCCTAACGGATTGGACTATCATCTAGAGATTGCTTAGGTTGACACTTCCGACAGACAAGAGCGCTCCCTCTCGCATAAAAGGGATTTCCGTTTCATTATCACATCTCACTTCTTCTCTAAAGATATTTAACTTGCAAACTCTCCGCCGTCCTGTCTTTTAAGTCTATTGCCTAAACCCTGCGCCAAAATGCCCCTTTCTTTTCTTTTCTTCCATTCGTTGATCGAACTTGAAGCCGTGGTCAAAGTTCGGTTAGTCTTCCCTAAGACCTGCTTTCCCTGTCCCAAGAGCATTGCCAGTGATGGAAATTACGTCTCCCTGGATTCCTTGACGCATTACGTTAGATAGCGCCTTTGAGAGGCATTCCCCTATAAATGCACTAGAAAAAGAGAGGTTACTCGAAAGCAAGACTGAAGAAAGTGGAAAAGAAAGACATGGGATCATGCTTTATCTTCTCGTTTACTACGCTTGGCAATAGGACCGACCGACCGGTCAAGAATGAGAGAAGTAGGTGAATCTGCAACAAGGAGGTTTTTAGAGACCCCAATTTCTTCTCTGAGACATGCAAGCGTTAGTTTTCACTTCCCTGATAAATGAGGAGAATCGAATAGCTCTTCCCATCAAATTGAGAAGGAATAAAACCTCCCGTTCCTCCTTACCCTAAGGGTGTCTCACTCTCACTATACAAGGTACACACAGTTCAGTGGAGTATAAACAAAGGAGATGAGCATGCATAGCTATTTTGCAGGAAACCTTCCCTAGAAAATTTGATTCGTCGATAATGGACCTGAACACTGTTGAACTCTTGGGGCTATGGAACCTACCCCCACATTGGAGGGGGGACTCTATTTATTTGTCCTATCCACCAGGTTCTGCACGAAAGGGAGACCCTTTTCTCATGAATAAAATGATTAAGGGGACCCTTGAGTTATAGTGCATACTTTGCTTTCGTATTTTCTTGCCCACGTCTCCTTTCTTTAGTACAGCCAGTGCCCCCTATTTCTTATGGTCTGACTTCCATCTATTCCGCCCAAGGGCATCCTTGGCAAACCGCGTTTTGGCTTAATTTCGGCTAGTGGACTGACATGTGATTCTTAGCCGTTATTGCGAAGCGGATCTCTTCGACTTAGCAAGAGCTTATACCTCGGCTGAACTTTCTCTACATCGGCCAGGGTTCCAAACCTTATATGATCGAATTGCTCATAAGACATCAGATGGAATTTCCCGTAAAATGGAATCAACCACACCTTCTTCTATGGTGCCTATCTCTACACGTCCACAATGAGATCAGAAAAGCAAAGAAGGAACTTTCGCACTTCCTCGGGATGGTCCACTCGATGACTATCCCTGGGGCTGACAAGAGGCCTTTGGGAGATGCGATTGGATGCTGGCATGACGACTGGGTTCAAGGCTTTTGGGTCAAGTTGAATATATGTAGGGGCTCTCTCACCTTTCTTTGGTGATTCCCCGAGCCAACCAATGTTTGGATTCCCGGATCAATGAAGGACGAGATGCCATGTGCAAGACGAAGGAATGGATAGTCATATTCAAGCTATCCCAATTCACGTATTATAGGAAATCCGTTCTCACTACCTACCTATGTGGTATCTACAACCAAGCTAGCTGCTGCCTTTCTTCCATTTTGTTTGCCTTTCGTGAGCACAATCACTATCTAAGTAAGGTTAGGTTACGTTACAAAGAATGTCTACTTCCTATTCTTAAACTTCGTGATCAAAATTCGACTTGCATGTGTTAAGCATATAGCTAGCGTTCCTTCCTATTCGGAACCCCTTTCCTTACCTATTGCCCTAAACTTATTCTATTGCCCTAATCTCATTCTTTCCCTAACCTAATTACATAGTCCTAGGTAAAGGGTTGGCTTAGTTGCTGAGACTGACTTACCGGATTCAAAGACTTCTTAATTGCCATAGCCTTCTTTCTTATTCCCATTGCCTTCTGCAAAGGGGAACAGTAAAGGCAGGGAAATAGGCTGGTTACGAGGTTACAGTTTAGGGGAACAAGGAAGGCTAAAAGGCCCGATGACGAGATTTGAGAAAAGACAGTCAAATTGGCATAACAAAGAAAGAGATTAATTAACAGAAATCACCGATTGGACTGGCCAAAAGAATTAATTGGGTGGACTTACATCCCCCACGGAGCGGTATTATGAAATAGTCAATCTATCCTCAATCCACTCAGGCGGAACCGTCGCATTCTCTCTTAGAGACTCTATCATGAAAGAAAGGGAAGGGAAGCCAACTAACTCATAGCCGCCGCCCACTCGCTCATATGACCGGCAGGTCGGAATTTACCCTGATTCTTTCAGCTTTTAGTTGATTTGAATCTATACTACTGTACAGGTTTCGCCTACGCTACGCTTTCACAAGATTGAACCTTTTTTGTGAAACCGTGTTCCAGAGGAATGGACTTTCATTCCTGGGACCGCCTCGTCTATGTACTCGGCGCCCCCCCGATTGCTTTAAGATGCACGCCCAATATGATAAAGGGCCCTGGGGAGGAACCAATGAAAAGCCAGGGTAGAGCCTCGGAGCCGGCCCAAGCGAAGATCGGCATGGGGCCTGTTTGCTTCAGGCTCATCAACATGTCGGACCACAACCGGGCAGGAACCCTCCATTTCGCCTGAAGTCTCTTTACTTAGTCCGAAGTAAGCTTGTCGAGAAAGCAAGATTGCCCATCTTTTATTACTATACGATATAGTACTGGCTTAGCCATAACAGTACCTTACCTTCAGGTACAGACTAGACTTCCCTTACCGAATTGAGAGGGGTCCCTCCTCGGCAGTCATAGTGGCTGCGCTCCTTTCCTCTGTCTTTGACTTTGGTCCCAGAGTTTTGAGGCTGGCTTTATTTAGTGGTCGGTCGGCCTTCCTACCATCATGCCTCCGTGGACGGGCGGCGTGCTCCATTGTTGGTATTGCACAGTCGGTCCAGCATGAGTAGATCAGTCCGAGTTTAGTCCAAACAGTACGAATATACCGAGTCGATTGTTTTCCAACAATGTTGAGCCTGGTATGTAAGCCATGTATCTGGTAGGAAGGACAAGTTGGTCAGCCAGTTAGTTGAGAATAAAAGAAAGGTATCGGCTTCCTTCAATGTACGGAGTGAGTCTCCGGGAGTTCCTCTATCACTTTTAAGAAGTAGGAATCCGAACCATAGTGCTTAGGTAGTACTAAGAAGGCGGTAACCTCAAAAAATAGTGTAGAAAAGCAGGTATGTTTGCGGCTAAGAGCATCGGCTACCTTCCCCGGACTTGTGTTGAAGGACAAAAGTGAATTCTTGCAAGTAGGAAAGCAATTTGGCATGTCGAGGTTTAGGAGTGACCTGACCGGCAGTAAATGCCCGGTAGCAAAGGAAAGGGATAACTTCTTAGGTTTGGGATAACTGACTGGGCTGATGAGACCGGTTGTAGAGAGATTTTGAAGCCCTCCCATTAAACTACTTCACCAGCGAGTGTGAGTTCCTCGTCTGAGTCTAGGATTTCCCTGCTGGCTTGTGATGTGATAAGATATTCTTGGCTTAAGACTGGCTGGAGGGTAATTGACTCGTAAGGAACTGGATTAAAGTATTCACTCCTCACCTCAAAGAAGGGGACAGCAGAGGAATGCGACTAGAGGCTTATAGTGAGACTCAAAAACGGGATCCAAGGGAGGACTCGTGGGACAGGACAAAAGGAAAGCCAAGCTAAAGCCCTAGAGAGTCAAACTTATTGCACGTGAAATTCACAAAAGAATCCTCGGAATAAGCCTATTCTTCCTCCTATACTAGCTACGAGCTAATAGAAGAGGAATGACTCGAGCTTAGCCCTGCCGGAGGCAGGAACCAACTTCTTTCAGAGTAAAGCTCATAACCCAGTCCTCTATTTAGGAAGAAAGCCGGGCTAGAGATTCATAAGCGCCTAGAGGTGAATAAGCCGCGGGTTCCTAAGGGAAGGAGGATCGGGAGTCTTAATTAGATGAAGTAGATCGGGATAAGTAGAAGTAGTAGGCTTACACACCAGAGTAGTAGGCTTTCACACCAGCTAAACATCAAGGAAAGGGTGATGAACTAAGCCGGCAAGTAGAAGATTTGAGCATCTACCGCTACCCCAATCCCAGGGTTTGCCAAAGAGCTTGGACCGAGTAAAGACTAGCTACCTGATCCCTCACCGCACACTTTCTTTCTTCCATAGATCTTTCCACTGCTTGAAGTGATTGTTACGACCACGAAGAAACGACGAATCCCAACTACGGATATATAAGAGCCAAAACTGCTAAGGGCATTCCATCCAGCGTAAGCATCTGGATAATCTGGAATGCGACGTGGCATACCCGAAAGCCCTAAGAAATGCATGGGAAAGAAGGTCGGATTAACCCCGAAAAAAGTGATTCAAAAATGGATTTGACCTAAAGTTTCAGGGTATGTCCGACCAAAGATTTTACCCACCCAATAGGAAGGTCACCAATGATTGAGTATGAAATACGTAATTAGCCCTAAACTAGGTTTTCAGTCTATAAGCCCAAACATGGGATTGAAGCCTATAAGCCCAATAAGTAAGCCGGATAGGAAAGAACGGGAACAAAGACTGCCCCAAGGGAAGGATGAAAGCCTGAACAGAAGGCTAGTGTAAAAACATGCTATAAAGAGAGGTTTTGAATCGTTTACCAGTTATGAATCGGTAAAGCCTTAAGGCTAGGATGCTGTCATAGGGCCTATAGAAATAGGGAAGAAGTTCGGTAAAAGATTGAGTTAACAGATCTAAAGCATAATAGGCTGGCTGAGAAGTAGCTTACAGAAGCAGAAAGAAGGGTGAATAAGCTGCCTGAAGAAAGCTGCGGTCCTAGGGCGCATAGGCCTAAAGAATGGGCGAAAACTGGGCTTGAAAGCCTATATTGGATTACCAGGTTCGAAAGAGGTCTAAAGAGAGGGAAAAGGATTCCGAATAGGAAGCTTGTTGCAGCAGAGGCAGAGGGCAATCGGAATGAATCCGATAAAGCCAGCCTTGTTAGCTAGTAACTAAGGATTTACCTAGGGAAAGAATGAGATTTGCTGCAAGCTAAGATCTTACTAGTAGTTTACGGTTTGCAAACTGAGGTGAACTCAGCGAGGGAAGACTTTCCAGTAGTAGTTATGGTTTGCTAACTGAGGTGAATCGAGGGCTGAGTTAGCGGAGAATGGCTGGCTGATAAGTTAGACCGGTAAATAAGCCATGGGCTAGGCCAAAAGCTTCGGAATGGCGGCAAACAGGTTCGGGGCTAAAAGGTTACGAATGGTGCAGCTCTAATTTTTTCAGCTGTTGATCCCGACCAGTTCCCTGCTAGTCTTGTCTAGTTTCCTTTACCAGGAGGTAATAAGTGTCTAGTCTCTGCCCTAGAGGGTAACATCATATTTCTAGTACGAGTGCCCAGTGGGTTATCTGTATCTGTCAACCCCTCCTCTAAGTCAGTTGCCTTCCCTGGGGTGTGAGTTGCAATTGGATTCTTTAAGGCAAAAGAGATATCCTCAGTTCCTGCTTTTATCAAATAAACCAGTTACTTTAGTTCCTGCAAGCAAGTCAAGCAGTGTCAGTCCTCCAGACGAGGCAATCAATGGATAGGGTTCCCTAACAGGCATTTCAGTTACTTTGGATAGGGGTGCAGGCCTCTTTCCTTGGGGCTTGCTTCGTGACTTGCTTGCTGGCTTTGCTTTGCTTACCCTTGGGGAACTTGCTTGCTGGCTTTGCTTTGTTCCCGTTCTTTCTTTCCAAACCCTCGGACTTCTACTTCTTACTTAGTGGGTAAAGAAAGAGGCATATAGGCTTCAATCCCTCTGGAGCATGCCCCATCAATTACGTATTTAATACTCATTGGTGACCTTCCTACCGGGCTGCTTAGCAATCCTTTTCCCGATCCTGCTTATGAGCCTCTAGCCGGCTTGGAACTCAACCGCAGTAGGTCTTTTTCTTCTTCTTTCTCAGAGGTCGATTCAGCAGTTTCAGTGACCTCCATGGTTAGTCTTTGTATTGCAGGTTCTAATGGATTCTTGTGGGCCAGTCTCCGGAGTTCTAAACTTGGGTTCCGGCTTTCGGTAAAGGAAAGAGCTAGTAGGAGAGGACTAGCTGCGTCGAATCGATAGCCTGCTTCCTATAGGCCGTGGTCAAGGGTGAGAGAGTCTAAGTTTACAGATATAGTAGTTGAATTCGGAAGAAAAAACCTAAGATTCCTACGGGCCCTAAGTCGCATTACGGGAACAATCGAGCTCATAGTGGAAGTCTTTGCCGTAGGTGGATTTATGAAGTTTCGGGTTCTCCAACAATGGTCTATGGAACGGGCTATGCACCGTTAAGGTTCGTAACAGGCTATAACTATAGGGATGGAAGGGGATGCAGGCTTTTCTCTCCGATGCCCGCTTCTTCGCCCCCGCATATGGAAAAAAGGATCTGCTCTTGCCATTAGGTATGCTAGGAGGAAATGCTATTCGTGCCGATGAATCGATAGGTTCACTTTCAACCTTACCTTTTAGGTAAGTGAAAGGCTCTGCGACCTCTACCACTAGTGCCGGATCAACTTAACATTGCCCTTGTATTTCTCTCTTCTGGGTAAACTGCTCAACCATAGGAGAATGCAAGTCCTCTGCTCCGCTATATGATATTTAATGTAGATCTCTCTACTTACTATATGATATTTCTCTCTGAGTAAGTTTCTGGTTGATCCTACTAATGATCATGCGATGAGGCATTTGTTCAACTCATTTGTGAAATTCTCCTTTCGATGAGGCTAAGACAGGTCAAAGATCAACAGAACGGGATCTTTCTTTTTACTTTTCCAAGCCAAGTAGGTATCTTTTCGATCGTTCGAACGATAATTCATCGTGATGGGTAGGTCTATCACACCGGCCAAGCTCGCCCGCCTTTCTACCCTATCGAAACAAGAATAATACTCTCATCTTTCCAACTGGAGTATTTGTAGGAGTATACTATAGCGAGGAGTTAAAGTATGCACGAAGCCTAGGATACACTGTGATCCCAATCTCAGGATACCTCTTTGAGAAGAAGGAAAGCCCATTCAGTGACTTTGTTACCTCACTCTTTGACAGTAGGTTAAAGGCTAAGAAAGAAGGATTAAGCTTTGCTAAAGCGAACAAAGGTAATATGGCCGGCCGAAAATTACGTAATGAGCAAAGAACTTCACTAGCGATTTGTACCGAGCTCCAAAGCTGCTATTTGCCCCGTTAGAGCGAGCTTAGAACTCTAAGACAGTATAGTTAGAACAGTTACTTTGTCTCGCATCTGAGACCTGCAAAAACAGTTATTTCTCCCGTAGACCAGAGGGTAAAAGAGCCTGCTCGGGTACACCTATGGGTTCTTACACACGGTTAAAGAAAACCTTATCAAATAGGCAAAGAATTGAGGTTCAGATCGGATTAGTTCCCATAGGCATAGCTATTTTCTCTTGAGAAGGGCGACGAACTACTTTGTAAGGGAGACCAGGGACCCGCTCTTCTTTTGTGCCACGAGGTTAAGCCTTTACACCAGTTCTGTTCCCACGCGTACT
Source organism: Euphorbia lathyris (assembly GCF_963576675.1). NCBI lineage: Eukaryota > Viridiplantae > Streptophyta > Magnoliopsida > Malpighiales > Euphorbiaceae > Euphorbia > Euphorbia lathyris. Next base: position 72,491,423 of record NC_088912.1, on the reverse strand, counting down.
ACCCGGCTTACTTTTCTTCTTTTTTTCCATCCATGGAAAACCGAGACAAAGCAGTTAGTTCTTTCCAAGCGACCTGACCTCGTCGTTCTCTGGTGCCTTTTGTATCTTCTAATAAGAGAGAGATTGAAAGCTTTGACTACTCAATAAGATTTAGTGGAGATTCCTTGAATGACCTGTAAATGACATTGTGTGCTTTATGGTCAATTGGGAATTTGGAGAGGGAAGCGTAAGGTTTGCTCGAGTGTAGCGGGAGGCTGGGCTCATTCAATTCATTACATTATAGGGAGGGGCGCGAAAGTACAAAAAGGAAGTGAAGTCGATTAGTGTTCCTTTGCCTGAGACTATATGTCTTCTTATGTTGGAGCCAAATCTGTATGGGGATGGGAGTCAAATCAATGTTAGGGGAAGGTAAAGTCAGTAGTAGATCGGGCCCTGGATGCAATTATCCTCGCGGTTCCCTGTCAATGTTCTACACTTTACTTGGCTCGCGACAAGACTTTGACGGGATGATGAAAAAAATGAAATCCAACCCGTGAAGAGCGTAATCGCCTGAGGTGAATTAGACCTGACACAATCTCATGTCAAAGAGTTATCGACACCGTGGTGTAATGACTGGGGGAATCCTAGGTGAGTAGTACTGCAAAAAAAACACTTTCTTCCCCTTCTTTCTTGATTTCTGAAAGCACTCTGAGGTGCCTCCTCAAAAATAGCTCCGCTCCTTGCGCAAAAAAATATCGATTCGGCGCATTTGAGCTCTATGACTATTCCTTTCCGTGCCGGTCAGTGTAACAGAGGAGAGTGACTAGTGAAGGAAAATAAATGAGGCGGCTGATTGCCATTTCTTTTGCTTGTCGGCCCCTCCCGTTCCCTCCTAGTTCCGATTGCTTTCTGCCTAGAAGAAGACCATTGTTGAAACTATCCGTCAACTAATACTCTTTTCCATGCATGCCTGTCTAGTTAATAATGCGATCTCTGGAATTCGCCGGCAGTGAGTAAGTCAACCGAGTCTTCTCTTCTTTCCCCATCCTCCATACCCACTATTGGTGGATCGAGACGGGTATATATAATACGGTTGGTTGAGAGTAAGCTACTATTAAACAATCTGGCCTGTACGCTCGGAGACAATCTTCACGTCCTAATCCTATCCACTCGTCTGTTAATCAGTTGATCCACCGCTCCGAACAGCATTTCCTATTTCTATTTATCCTTAAAAAGTTCCTTACGGTTAACAATTCACAACAACTAGACCTGTCTTCAAAACAATCCTATCGCCAGTCCCAAACCTAACGGTTAATACTCTTAATAGTCCACGCTCCGCGTCAAGACTAACGTCCCAATTCAATTCACCCTTGGCGTAGAATTAGTGATCGGCTTTCGACCATAGTCTTTGCGTTAGTCCTTTAGCTTATCTTTCTAGAATAGAAAGATTTTCCTTAGCAGTTCTCTTTTCTTAATATCATAAGATATCTGATTAGCAAAAATAAGAGATTTTCATCGAAAAAAGACGGCTTTTAGCAACTTTTTCATCTAAAAGAAAATATTTTAGAGCATTCTTTGGCTGTTCTGAACCTAGATTGGTCAGCTAGGGATAAAGAAAAGCTTTTCTTTGAACCTCCAATCCCAACAATCAACCCAACAATCAAGGCTAGTAACTAAGTACCCCGTAAAGAAAAAGAAAGAAAGTACGTACCGGGTAAAGCTAGTCCCGGTTGGTCCGGTAAAGAAACTTAAAAGCTACTAAGCTATTCCGCTCCGCTCCTTTCTCGCAACTTCCTTCCCGTTAGCGACTTTTTCAACCCTTTCCCTGTCCCGTCTGGACTTTGTTGGTTAATCCAAGCTTGTATTCATATCTTAGGCCCCAAGCCGAGCTCTCACACGTTCCGAACATGAGACTTCTGGAACCCGCCGACCCCTCGTTCGTACCCGGCCACGGCTCTCACCTTGATTCCCATTTGGTTGATGAAGGCGAAGTTGATTTCCATATCCTTAAAAGGCGCTTTATCTTCGACGTTCGATTCTACTGTTATATATGGATTTAAAATGGTCAAAGGGTCTCCTAACCTAATAGATCTCATTCATAGGTCTCACGTAATTGAATTCAACTTGTGCAGCTTTCCCTCTCTTGGAGTGGAGCTCTCAGTTGATGAGAACTGGCCTTGTGCCTTCGCTCCATCTCCCGTGACATACCTTTGTCTTGAACCTGTTGTCTTTTACCAACTAAAAGGGATGCATTTTCTTTCCTTCCGGCTATTCACGCATGAAGATCATCATATGTATGCTCGACTTCGGTTGCCGATGCTTTAATAGGTAGGACTACATTATGGCGGGATCAGTTACCTGGGCAAACCAAACCTCCTCCAAGAAGAATTGTGCTATGCCCCCCCGATCCCTATAGAGCGAAAGAGCTGCCTGGTGATCCCTAGGTTGCAGCACGCCCGGTCGTTAACTCTTCGCGCCGCTGCCGCCGTTTCTAGGACCGACCGACGCCGCATCTGCACTGCACAGGTACCTACGTAGTGTAGTGTCTCTCGGGATTCTTGGACTTGCTCCTCGAACCCCTTACTATATTATAGTTAGAGAAAAGAGATATACTCATCTTCATTCCTTTTCCATCCACCTTGAGTCGAGCCCAGACTCTTCTTTTCGATCGAGCTAACCAAATCTCTTCTCGGGTATTGAGCACTTGGTTTGGTCCTTCTATACAGGAGACTCTAAGCTAGTTGCTCCGGTCTTTCGAAACAGAAAAAAAGAAGGAGAGCTGTGACCAACAGGATTTATATGAACTCTCATTCATCTTATGTTGATACTGACGCGAGCAAGGGGATGCAGTCAAGCTCCCTTCTGCCTTTGCACTCGAGGTCCGGAGAGTGGGACGGATCCACCCCACCCGGCCAAGGTGCCAATGTAAAGTGGTTCTCCAAAATGTTGGAATAGCCTGCGGTACCTAACTCACTACAGCTCTTTCATCAACTACAGCAATATCCGATTCCGCGCATTCTCCCGCTCCTATTCTTTCTCATCTGTAATACTCTTTACACCGAAAATAATACCCCTCTTTTCCTTTACCTTTACCTTTTGCTTTACCTTTTGCTTCCAAGCCTATGGAACCTCCTATCCTTCTCTACTTGACTTTCCGGAAAGAGGTTACAAGAAAAGAGACAGAAAGAAACTTCTTTCGAGTAATTGATGATTCTTTAGAATCTTCTTTAGTCAACCCTCTGCTAGTGGTGCACAACGGAAATCTCATAAGAAAGGAAAGGCTGTTTTTCTCGCTTTAGAATCTTAATCATATAAGGAAAGGAGCCAAAGGCTGGTTACGAGGTAAAAGTCTAGACGCCAAAGGCTGGTGGAGAGCTAAAAGTCTAGACGCCAAAGGCAGGTTACGAGGTAAAAGGAAAGGCTAAAAGGCTAGGATAGAGGCAGGGTCTGAGGCTAGGATAGAGGCAGGGTCAGAGAAGCCACCTTAATGCACTATTGCTTTTACCCTATCCTTGGCCCCATTTCTTTGACCTCGGTAACCACCATCTTTCCATGCCATGCCTTTGGTGCCTTCTCTTTTGCGCCTAGACTTTTAGGCTTTCCTAGGACCTCGTATCCTGCCTTTTAGCCTTACCTTCTTTCCTTGTCCCCCATTTCTTTGACCTCGGTAACCTCTACACCACCATCTTTCCATGCCATGCCTTACCTTTTGCGCCATACCTTTGACCCTAATGGGATATCTATCCAATATAGAATCTTTACCCGTAACAGCCTCACATCTTCCTGCGCCTGGGCTTAGAACTAATATCATAAGATAGCATCTTTTCTAAAATGATCTTTTTTCATCGAAAAAACCCGGGTTTTAGCAACTTTTTAATCTAAAATTCTAGATTTTAGAACTAGATTAGGATGTTCAGAAGATAGATTGGTCAGCTAGGGTCTTCAGTACTCCAATGGTTACGTTCGTCTTAGTCTTTGTCCTTGCGTAAACTAATGAATTTCTATTAGCTTTCTCAAGCCGTAAACTTCTCTTTCTATTAGCTTAGCTTTCTCAAGCCGTAAACTTCTCTTTCTATTAGCTTAGCTTTCTCAGCTCAGCCTCAGCTCAGACTCTCGAAAGAAGGAAGTTTTCTAGCAGCTCTTATACAATGGATTGGTTATCAATAGAATAGCTTGAAACTAAAGACTCGCCAACATTCGTCTTTAGGTTCCCTTTTCTGACAATGAGGAGAATTTCTGGCGTTGATAACAACCCGATAGAGAATCAACTGTAATCCAATTACAGCTAGTTTCACAGCATATGCAACAAGTTGACAACTCCCAAGACCCAAATGGATTAGCTTAACACGCAAAGATAACGTGCAAAAGAACAAATCATTCTATTCGACCAGTGATATCCGAAACCCTACTTTTAAGATAGAAAGAAAGTAAGAACTCTTTATATTCGCCAGAAAACTTTTTCCCTATACCATCTAGGCGGATTTATCCCCACTACTCCTCTCAAGTTCCTGTCTAAGTTTACTTAGTCGTAAACCTCTAACTGCCAGTTCCGCTGGCCGGAGCTAAATCATTTTCAGTAAAGTGATTGATGGTGTAAAATTTACAATCTATAGTAAGGCCTTAAAAGCTTGTTTTATTCCCTAGTTGCTACTGTCTTTTAATAGCTTCCCAGGCTTCCTAAAGGTAATAAAAGAGAAGGACAAAACAGCATGGATTAGATGGAGCTAGGCGCATGGTTGTTCCAGTAATCCAATATGGATGCTGGCGAAGAGCTGAGGAGAGATAGAATGTCTTTCCTGGGTTTCGAGAAGGAAGAGTGAAGAAGCATAAGCCCTTGAATAGACTCTAGCCCTATGAAGGTGACTTGGCTTCCTCTCTTTTTGATTTGTTCTCTGAGTGAGGTACCTTAGGGACCTAGCTTTACTTCCTTGCCTGCAAGGCTACTATAAGGTGTCTATCTAGAAAAATCGTCATTAACCAATCATGTATCGGACGCACCATCCCTTTGAAGTAAAGGGCGCAAAGATGCGGATTTTACCCGCACCCTCTTTCTTAGAAACCCTGTGGCCTTTGGGGATAGGAGCTTCGCCTGGCGAAACCCCATGCTTTGAGAGTTCCTTTCTGCCAGCACTTTCTCTACCGGGGAGTCACTTCAGTACCTAGGATTACTGTCCCAGGATGCCAAAGGTATGATCCATACATTGGAAGTGTCAACGTTGACTCACAAGCGCCACCCTCATCGGTCCGGAGAAGGACAACTGCTTCTGTAGATCCAGTCGATTCATAAGTTTCAAGCCCGTTTCTAGATAGGGCGATATCCACCAAGCTAGCAGTATACCTTTCATACCCAAAGTTATCCCTACAAAATAAAATGCGGCAAGGCAAATCAACCAACGTCAAGGATGGTAGCTAAAGATCGGGATAAAGATCCAGTGTGAGCTAACCGAGTTGACCCTGCTGCTAAGGCAGTCGCTGGAGAAGCGTTGAAGTCATTGCGTTAGTAATCCTTGAGCGTGCGTTGCGAATGGACTCATTGCAGTCAATTCTGCGGACCGTATCTGCCCACTTCAACTTCTCTTTGTTTTCCTTCCTAAATGAAATGAAAGGAGGCTTTCTTTTGGCAATTACACCTTTCAACCCGAATGAATGAACCAGCGAAGAAAACGCCTAAGTAAGGTGCACTTGCGCACCAAGCAAAGTAAGAAAACGGCTGACTAAGGCGAAGGAATTCTTCGTTGATTGTACTTTATAGCTAGACAATGAAGTTTATTAGTTTTCTTGCTTGAGAAATCCCTTCCTTCTTTCCTCTGTTCCCTTCTCTTACGGGGGTGAAGTTACTTACGGGGGAAGGAACGAATGGTAGAAAAAGAAGTCAATAGGTCTTTCTAGTGACTAAGACACCTTTTTCTTCGCCGATCTACGAATAGAAAAAGTCTTCTCTTAGGTGAAGTATAGGGAAAAACTTTATTTCCAGCAGAAGCAAGAGGAGAAATTGCTCACCTATCATGAGTTGGATTTGCGCTCTAAATCTGTCTTTTTCCTGAAGACCAGAGAGAAGTCCGATACCTAGGAAAATAGAAAGGACATCTCTCTTCTTATCTTAAGATATTTCGCGATATTTCGTACTTTCTTCTCTTCTTATCTTAAGATATTTCTATCTCTCTTCTGTAGATATTTCTAGTTGAATAGAATTACCTCCTTGCTTAAGACATGAATGAAGCAGCAGTACCCCACCGAGTACTTCGAACAAATGGTTCGTGCCCCACCTAAGATGTGTGACACAGCGTTGTGGGACTAAGTGTCATTGGATTTCGCATGTAAAATCTATCCTTTTGCGCATATTTCCTGCTTTGAAGAAAGGAAGCGAACAACCACCTTTTCTTGCCAGATTGATGAAGGCATCTTCCTTAACGTAAGAAAGGATAGTTAATCTATCACTTCCGGAAAGATGATACGGAAATTCCGAGCGGAAGTTCATTCCCGGCTAGGTTCTTCAAGAAAGAGAGCTGCACAAAGGAAACTGGAAGAACTAATTTATCAGGAGCAATATCAACTACCTAGACCGACCTGCTATAAGAATTCCATAAAGACCTAGCGAAGATACTGTACTGAATGACTGGATCGATCGTACTAGATAGTCTCAACCTTTCATACGCAATTCCTCGATGCCAATGCCCAAATCCCCTCCGACTGAGGGCTGCCATAGCAGAGATTCTGATCCGAAAGAAGCAATGCCTTCTAATTGAGTCTGATCCTACTACCTTAAGGGAGACGAAACTAATAAGAAATCAAATAACCCTGGTTTTCGCCCCTTAGATGAAATGCTAATTATCTTTCTTCTCTCCTCTTTAGGAGGTCTTACGGAAGGTCTGTCTTTACTTAACTCGACCTCTAAGCCGTAGAATAGAAGATGATCGCTACTTATGATGAAATGTCATAGAAATAAAAATTATCTCGTCTCTTCCCGGAAGAGACTCTTTTTTAGTTAGAATCCCATCCCGACCTGAGAAGGAGGAGCATCCTCTATCTATGGAGATAGTCAGTTGAAAGCCTCCTCTCTTACTAGTCCCCTCTCTTCTCCCGGAATAAGAAATTCAGTTTCCGATTCAGACTCTTTTCCTCTTACACGTAAAGAGATTGATTGAATGACTCTTTCGCATCTTGTTCAAGAGATAAAGCAGCAAGCCAGTAATCTTCTGACTTAGGAAAGCCTTAAAGAAGTCTTTCTTTTGAAAGGCTCTCTGCCGGGCATTACGAAGAAAAAAAGAGGCATCATTCTTCACCTCTTGTAGGCAAGGAAGAGGGAAGACTTATCTTCAATGCCTCAGGATAGCTTCCAGGTATAAGGTATAGTTTACTAGGGCGCTAAGATTGTTAGGATTTGATGTAGCTGTTACAGATCCAACTTCTGGTAATTCTGAAACAGCTTCTTCTTCTCCACTCATCCTTTCTTCCACTTCTTCATGACCTTTAAAATTTCCTTCTCTTGCCACTGACTTGAGCTCTCCTCCTGGTCATAGTCGCTCGGGTCCAACAGAACGGTATGAATCTGAGATAAAAGTATCCTATATATCTTACTGGACTAAAACCTGGACGACACCAAGAAAAGTATGATCTTACTGGACTAAACCAAGACTGATACTTATAGGACTGCCTGCCATCCACACCGAGCCGTATCAGATTGAAAGGAAAATCCGTAACGGCACAAAGTAAATCTGATTGGCTGCCCGTCACCCTATTGTAATGGGATAGTTCATTTTGGTTCGAATGAATCCGAAACTCAAGTCAAGGCATCGAATATGAATTTATGTCCATTTTACCTGGATAACTAGTGGAAACTCTAGAACAAAATCCTACCACAGTAGATCTCGCTTCTCCGGGCGGGGAACTTCTATTGTTATGTTATTCTATTGTTATGTTAGAAGGCTTGCCCCAAGCGCCTTTAGGGACCTAGTACGCACGACTTGCCGTTATTGAGTGAGATGCCCCTACCGTCGTAGCTTCAGATTGCCAACCTAACTTGAGCCCTTAGACAGTCAAAATGCGCTACCCCACCTTTAGCCCTTCGATAGCATGATCTGACCTAGCCGCCACCTACTGAGTGAAGCGAGAAGCCTACATTGAATCAAGAAATGATTTTACCACATACCACGTTCGAGAGATCGAAGATTCAATTCTATCTAAACTAAATAATTCTAAGAGCAGTCACCTACCACCTGACAACGAGGGCTCCTCTCACTCTGATTCACCACCCCTCTAGTAAGAAAAACAATAGGTAAGGTTCTTTACCTGTAGTAAGAATAGTTAATTATGGATCTCCTATTCTATAGCTTGGTCTTGTCTTTCAGGAGAAATAGCAGGTTTGGAGCCTAATTTCTCTGTTTACGCAACTGTCTTTCATTTCTCTTTTAAATATCAAGTTAAATGCATTGACTGCTTGTCGTTCCCCCAAGGAATGTTACTCTTACTGGGCGGGATGGAAGGGAACTCTCACGAGAAGGAAGGCCACAAACACAAACAAGAGCATATTTTTTAGATATCCCCACAATGAGAGCTATTAGCTTAGCTGGAGTTTTGCTTGGTCGGCTGAGTACGGAACTCTAGCTCTCTCTACTTTAACACTTCGTTCACTGCTGGCGCGGAGTAAGACTCTGCAATCGAGCTTTAGCTCTCTACTACGGGTATTACCAATTAAAATCCTTCTAACTGGCTAGTGCATTAAGGTGGCATCAGTAAGAAGTGCTCTTATTGACGAAGCGAGGAAGCACAGTTGCGCGCTTCTCCATAGCCTCCATAGCCCCTCTATACTATACTCTATAGGCTATTAGTACCAAGCGCAAGCGCCTGACTTGGAAGCTTGCTGTGTAATTTCATAAAGAAAAAAAAGTGTGTGAACCTCAGCGAGTCCGGGTTTCAAACTAGCCTCCTGGACTGAGCCGGCCTCCTTAATATTAAAATAAAAGGGTTATAACTATCAAGAACAAGAAAACAGGAAATGGAATGGCAGATAAAAAAATGTTCCGGACACAGGACCCAGAGTTTTTTCGAGAAAAGTATCACACATAAGAGCCCTTCTTACAGTGCATGGAAAGATGTCGTCATGTATTCATCAACTCATAGATAGCAGCAGAAATTATTCACGTGCTTACCTTGCTTATGCATCGGATGTAGCATTTCGTGGGCTTCTCTTCCAGAGCTTAGTCAGACGATAAGTCAACCCTCGGTAGGCACCCTCACAAAGGACTGCCTACTTCTCTACTCGCTTCATATTACTTAATTCTGGAGGAATACATGACGAAGTCAACTACCCCTCACTCCTATAAAATATACGACATTTTTAAGATTTTAAAGTGGTACTCTCAGAAGAGAAAGAGGTAACCATTTTTAAAAAAGAAAACAAGGTTACACGAGAAGTTCGTGTATACCCATACTTGTGTCGCCTCAAAAATTCCCTTTCAGGGTCAATACCAAGAGAATAAGAAGAGTAGGAATGATAGGTCAGTGCCCCAGTAGTTCTTCCATTCCCAAGTCAGCTAATGAAGGTTCGACTCGCCTGTCTTTGAGAAGGACTCGCAGGAACTTTCTTATAGCTTATAGAAAGCTGCTGCCAAATCCCATTCTTCCTCCTTTTTGGCCTCGTCTCCAAGTCTTGTTCTTGTCTTTTTGATTCTCTCCTATTATTCCCTTTTTGGGTTCTTTTTTAGTTCCATCTCCGACTTCCCTCCTTTAGAAAGACGATAGCGATTTTGCCTCGAAGGTAGGTGTGCACTTCTTCACTTATGATAATCGAATAAGAGAAGAGGACAATAGATGTGATAAATCAACAGAGAGAAATCAGCACTCTCGGTCTAGCTTTCTTCAACTAATATGAATATATTCATATATTGACTAGTATTGACTAGTGGGATACTGCCTATTGTCGTGTATTTTTCCTAGTCAAGTCTTAATTTTTCCTAGTCAAGTCTTATTTTATATATATATAGATATTTATAGCTGAGTATAGAAGACATTTCTCTCTCTATCTGAAGGAATCTTCACAGATATATATAAAGTGTGCAGTGAGGGATCTCCATAGGTAGTCCTTAACTCGGCCCAAACAATGCCCAAAGACTCCCATGCCTTTCTTGGTTGGACCAAGCCAACCGGCGATTGTAGACAAGTCTTTCTACGGGATGTTCCTTTACTCGGTCGGTCTTTCTTCGGTTTTTCTCTTCTTTTTGACATGCCACTTACAGGGAAATTCTATTTGCTAGTTTTTTCCAGAGGAAGGGAAACGATTAGCCAATCTATACCGTATGGAAACAGGAACAAGAGAAGAATGAAGCCCTAATCTTCGACTTCGAGTCAGGAGGTTAGATACCCACCATATGAAGTAGCTTGGCTTGTTAGCAACGTTTGGCTAACTTGTTAGTCCTTTGATTGAGACCGAGCTCTCACTTGCCGAGCGAACCTCTTCTTATTCTCCTTCGTTCGCACCCCCATTTTGAATTCAAACCGACGATTCGACAACTCCTTAAAAAAATTAATTGATAGAGTCAAGTCATCAGGTAAGGCATATCCTTCAAGTCCCAGAGCCTATTCGATGCCATCCTCATTCTATTCCTTCTAGCCTTTGAAAGCTGCCCATAAGGGCTATTTGCCCGATTTAACTATGAGCAAGCTCTTGTATGAGCAAGCAAGTCAGCTATCTCGTCCCTTGAGCGATCTATCCCTGCTTTTGTTTGTGACTTTATTATAATGCGTGGATCATCCCTCATGCCTCTTCTTTTTTTGGGGTTTCCGCTTATCTCGTGAGCCGGTTAGCTAATGGAATAGACAGATGGATTATTGAAAATAGAATCAGCTGTTCTAGAATCTAGCTAGGGCTATTTGATGGACAAATGCACAGAAGGAGCTCTTTGGTTTGCTCGAACAATCAGCTGTCCTCGTTCTCCTCTTTTCATTGCCCTATTGAGTAAGGGTCGGTGTTTGCAAAAATGTCGAGCCGACGGGGTCAGGTACCAGTAGTGACAATGGCAAGGGGGGGAGCTGGACACTAGTTGTGCTAGTGGAATGACCCAACTAGACCTAATCAGCCCGAACCGTTTTGCGGTTCTAGAGGACCCTGAACAAGAAGAAGCAAAGATGCCAGATCTGGACACTGCGGAACCGGAAGAGATTGCTCAGGATGAGTGTCTGGGTAACAAAGCCGAGAAAGAAGGGTGTAGTCAAGGTGCGAGTTTAACGAACGAGCGAGGAGAGTGATTTAGCTGGGAGGATCTGGAAGAGAGGGTTGATCTTTGCTGATATGCTTAGGGACGATAAGGATGCGTCTTATATCGTTTTCTACTGGAGTAATACCGGGAAGGTGGATTCGAATTATTCGAACCCACCGAAGATCTCAGCTGTCCAACTAGCTGCTGCGATCACTGCTAGTGCAAGGATCTAGATGTACCCTTATATTTCAAGATAGGACTGGACAAAGACTCAGTAGTGCTAGGTCAGCCACTACCAGAATACTTTCTTTCCTCTGATGTCTTAGGTAAGTTTTAGCTATAAGACATAGTGAAGAGAGGAACCTTCTTATCGGCCCTACCAGGCAACATCTACCTACACAAGCTCGATCAGGAGATAGGGAGGATTCGACAGAAGTACGAAATTCCGATTGTTCAGAGAATCAGATTGGTTCTATTAAGGACAAGTCGTATTGATGACCAAGAAAATTCTGGAGAAGAAGCAAGCTTCAACCCTCCCTAAGGCAACAGAGCTATTATTGTGGGGAGGGTAAAGAGCATCCAACGCAAAGCGGCCTTTCATTCCCTTGTTTCGTCGTGGCACACCCCCCCCACAAGCACCCCCAGGCCCAGGGGGGACCAGAAAATGCCTTTCGTTTTCCCCCCTTCGTCGGCACTTGCCACCTTTCTTAACAAGCCCTCGAGCCTCCTTTGCGCCGCCTTCCTCATAGAATCCGCCGGTTTTACCCCGAAGGCCGAATTCTATGGTAGAGAACGCTGTAATAAAAATTGGGCCATGAGAGACCTTATTAAGTATTGCAAAAGAAAGGGCCTGCTGATAGAGCTGGGCGGGGAGGCGATACTAGTTATCAGGTCAGAGAGACGGCTGGCCCGTAAGCTGGCTCCCTTAAAAAGCCATTACTTAAATCGATATGATAGGTTGAAATGGTTTATTTTTTTTGTAAAAATCTTCATTCGAAAAGGCGAGAAAGCGTAACTAGGTCGAACTCGAAAATGCTCAATGGAATAAGCTATAAACAACCGGTGGGGCACCTGCGGCGAACCCACCTGAGAATGGAAAAGATCTATTCACATGCCGATGCCACCAGCTTTACGATGTATTCCGTCTCGACAGTAAATCGCCCTTCGAATCTTATATGATATTTCTACTTCCTCTATTACGATGATAGCAGTACAAGTGACATCTGATTTCACACTCATTGAGTTTTTCCCTATAGCTATAGAACGAGCGTAAAAGCTTAGCTCCTATGTGGCCACCAATTACGGGTTAAATCCCCTATTAGTTTAGTTCCGTTATAAGAAGCTTAGAACAGTAACTGAATGTTACTGTTCTAAGCGAAAAAATAGCTGCTTTTACTGTAGTTCTAAGAAAGGAGAAAGCACGGGTAAAAGGGTGGTCCAATGTCAGGGTCTGGTTTGAACCGCTAACTCAGCCCTCGGTTCACGCATAGTTCACCTCAGTTTGCAAACCATAACTACTACTGGAAAGTCATCTCAGAACTCGGCTTTATTCCCATTACCCTCGGCAAGAGCTATTAGCTCAATAAGCTGCTAATCTCTTGAATTACATCGTCCTAGGTAATGGGTTGCTAGCTTACTATTCCTATTGCCTGCCCTTGGCTTCTCTACTTACCTATGGGATGAGCCGCCATTCGTAACGTAACCTGTTTGCCGCCATTCCTTTCCTTTTAGCCTATTGCCCTCTGCTGCAAGCTTCCTATTCGGAACCCATTTATTTAGGCCTTTACCTAGCCCTTTTCCCTAGCCCGGTTATTCGCCCTAGGACCGCAGCTTAGAAACCCGCAGCTGGATCGGATCGGAAAAAAAAGGATAAATAAGCCGATAGAGAGGGAAGGAAAGCTGCGGATTCCTAAGCTGCGGTCCTAGGGCGAATAACCGGGCTAGGGAAAAGGGCTAGGTAAAGGAGAGCCTGTTCAAATAGAAAGATTCCTGCCTCCTGCTACTTAAACTCCAATCGAGTCAGCTAGTTTTTTTACTGTATCTGGAAGAGATGCTGATGGCCCCCACCCCCGCCTTTGGTCTAGCCGGCTCCGCTCTGCTCCTAGGGGTGGGAGCTTCCGCCTCTTTACCCCAACCAACCCGAAGCTTTAACGGACCCTCTATACCCGACAGAGGAATGACAGCGAGAATGGACCTTAGCAACCCCCTTATCCTTCCATTGCTAATACGTATAAAGACAGAGATTGCGACTCTGATCAGAAGGAATAAAGCCATTCTGTCTCGCCCTAAATGGAATGGCTCTCTTAGTTAGGCTGCGCCCCGACCCGAGTCCCCACGTCCGCTCTTTCTCCGCCCGCAACCCAAGAAGTTGGCAAAGCCAACACAACATTAGTTAGGGCCGTCCTCTTCATTCTATGCTGACCCCGGCCCGGGGCTGGCTTTTTGGGAAGTCCGTTCCCACCGCGCTCACGGCCCGGCTGGCCTGCCAGCGGTAGTGGGAATTCTCCAGAAGTCCGGTAGCAAAGCTAGGAAAGGAGCCTAGCCCAAGATGGATTGGAGACGGAATTCAATCCTCTCGGATCTCGGATTAAGAAATTGGTTTACAACCTATGTTGGGCTGACTAAGCCCACTATCCTAATAGGGTCCGTCGGATTAAAGCTCCACCTCATGTTGGGTTAAGGGCTTAGTTGAACCCAATTTCTTCACTTGTAGTCTAGGGCTTTGCTTGGCATTGGGCTTGATAGGAGGAATCCAGTCTATTTCTCACATTGGTCGTAAGGTCGGGAGACATTCGACTTGGATTCTGTTCAACAGACCTATTTATATGGTCCGAAGCCTATCATACCCACCTGTCCCTTGCCTCTTACCGCTCCCCCTCAGGCATCTTTCTTTCGCAGAATAAGTATACACAGGTTATTTGAATCCCTGCACTCGAACTCTTTCCCGAGTAACCCGAGGTTTCCATTTCCTAACTACTAGATAATGTTCATTGATGAGCCAAGGCCCTTCAGCTTTGGCTCGGATTCTTGCTTCTTTATTCTCCCCTCCATGGATGTAAGTCCAGTCAGTCAGTAGCGGTAGAATAGTCCTATTTCCTAGCGAAGGAAGCCCTAACCCTCTCCTATTAGTCGAGCTTCATTACATCCTCACCTTTTGGTTTTAGTTTTACGAACAGAGTTTCTGTGAGAAAGTTTGAAGAGGAGTGCTGATCCCCGGCCTGGCACTATTTGTTGTATCGAAATGAAAGAAGCCTGTGTGCTAGGTATCCTGATGCACTGTAAGAAGGGCTTTTCCCGGTAGTTGTGTCAGTAATCAAGGCCTTGCCCTTTCACCCTCATTGGTTGGTTGTTTTAGACGGGGTTTTCGGGCCTTTAGGCTAGTACCATAGGTAACCCCTACAATAGAAGAGAAGATGAGGAGGCTTAGGAGAAGGTGCTTTAGCTCGACAGTTGTGAACAAAGCTTGAGGATCTATTTCGTCTCGTCCCTTAGTCCCATCAGTAAACAATCTATAGTTTCTTATGGCCCGAAGTCCCGTCAGTTGAGTGCCGTCAGTCAGTGGGAGATACTTCCTGAACCCTTCGTTCAGTCGGTATACGTGTTCCAGGGTCTTCTTAAAATAGTAGGTAAGTTGGTCACATTGCTCCAGCATCCAATCTATTTGCTGCTTTATCGTGACCCATTCCATGATTCTCTACGATCAAAGAATGTGGCTCGGGACAACGTCAGTAAAGCAAAGAGCATCAGATTCATTCCATAAAGAAGCAAGTGGAAAAAAAAAGAACTTAGTTCAACTAAAAAGTCCCGTCTTGCTAACTACCGAACTGAACAATGTTCAGGTCGACTCCTTTCCACTGGTGACTTCAAATAACTGTCCTTAGGTAAAACCTTATTTCGCCGGGCTATGCACCTCTATGGGTGGAGTCAAGTTCAATGCGCATCATCCCACCCAATAAGCTCTTAGCAAGTGAATCAGAACACAGAGGAGATATTTCCTAAGAGAAGAAAGGATTTTTGGCAAGATTCCAGGTATGCCACAAGGTATGCCAATAGCGTAGAAAGCACTACTTCCGACTTGAATGATGTAGTTGCTTCGACCTCTATTTGTCGAGATTGGCTTGGTGTTCAGCCACGGAGCGGTACAAGATCGCAAATTTCCCATGTCTTGCGATCCCTCTTTGGGTTTGTGGATTAGGACCAATCCCTTCTTTTTGCAAGCTATACTCAGAAGATAAAGAGTTATTGTGGCCAGACTCACTATTTAAATGTAAAGGATTTCACTTATCGAACGACTATATTCGTTACTGAATATATAAAAAGAAAGGGTTGGACGGTATCAACACCTTATGCATCTTTTAAAGGAAAAAAAGTGGCTTGTGTTCAGGGATGGAGCTTGAAAGATTTTCATAATTAGAGGTATCCATTATATCCACCACGTGGAGATGCGTTGGGAAGTCTTTTAGACCGATGACTTCAAAGATTTCTAGAGGAATTTTGAAGAAAAGGGGGGTAGGAAATGTCGATTTAGGAAAGGAATAGGCGGTCAGCTTGTTGAACCAACCATTCTCGTTGGGGTAAAGCATGGGTTCTTTGCAGGATTCGGCAGTCAAGACATCTTCATTAAGAAAGAGATGCAAGTAACAAGCAACGGCGCCTTCGGAAAGTCTTCTTTTCAAGCAATGAATGCCTCTTACCTTATCGAACATCTAAGACTGTAAGATAGGTTAAGTTAGTGTTTCGTCAATATTTGATATGTCATTTGCTTTGTTTAGGGCTAGGCTAAGCCTTCTTCTGCGGTTAGGAAGAGCTCTTATTCACTCATCAGAAAGACCTGTTTTTGCAAGAAACAGGATTATCTTACCTTAGCCAGCTTAGAAGTTCATTTCCTATTGAGGAAGATCTATTAGTGCCATTAGTTGGAAATTGCATTTCATCTGGACATGAAATCGAAAGTGATATTTAAATAGATATTTATCGATGCATACTCATATTATCGATATGCCACAAGCTCAAGTCCCACAGCAGATTCTACAACCGAGTCTGATTAACTGACTTCACCCACCGCTTACGGCTATTTGAACAACGGTTATTTCAGTTATTCCCAATTGCAAAGAGAACAGCGGCAACAACAGGATGAGAAACCTTCTTCCCTTAACCTGGTCTCAGTGAAGTTCTTATAATTTCTGTGCAGGCGAAGGTTAAGTCTGGAATGGAAGCAGGAATGATTCTTACTCCATAAAGGTAGTGAGTTACCTACTAGTCGTAGGGCAGGAAAAGGTATTACACAAACTACCCTTCAAGCCAGGCTGAAGTAATACTTATATAATAAGCTATTTCAACATCATATTTACCTATAAAGAATGGAGTTTCCTAAGACTTTGTTCACTAACCTAGATAAACTAGGAAATGCTTACCTTATTATTAGATTAGAGAAAGGGGGAGGTCCAAAAAAGACACCTTTGCTAATGCTTCTTACAGGAAGATACATATCATAGCCGAACTGATGTGCTACTCTGGTTGGACTGTATAGCCGGCAAAAAGCCCTCTTCGGAGCATATAAAAAAAAATATTATGTAATAATCAAGGGATTACTTCATAAAAGAATGCTTGCTGTCAGCAGTTAAGGGACAAAGGGAAGGAGTTTACGAAGGTAATCCTACTACGACACTAAGACTAATTCAGTCTATTTAGCGACTCTTCCTACTGCTACTACTACAGTTACTATAGTAAAATTTGGAAAGAAGCTTGCTATTGGGAACCTTTGATTCCCCGCATCTAAGCCCGGAAAAGCCTACATTGATTCCTTGCACGAAGAAGCTCTAGGACTTCTAACTTTCCTTGAGCATTTGCAAGTGTGCTAGATCATCAATTAATGTCCGCTTTGGTTGAATCAATAGTAAAAGATATCCCATGCACACGCACAGAAGAAGATGCTAATGAGCAACAACTGAACTGGACAAATATTGCTTTAGAAGCAATAGACTAACAGATCGGTCCTGATCTCTCCGAAGATATAAGAGAAGTTCAGCAAGCCATTAAAGGCTACTTAGGAGAAGTGAAAGAAGAGCCTGAGCTGAACGATCTCTAGTATTTCCCAAGAGGCCGATATCGGAGTCTTCCGCAGGCATCACACCAGCAATCGAAAGCCCATTGTACTTCACAGCGGAGTGACAAGATGGTCATAGATGGGGTAGAGATTGTTTCAAAGAACTTTTTTTGAAAGGTAAAAAAAAGTCTTTGGCCTTATAAAAGGTTCGTCAATATAGCATTCGGACAGAGTTACAAATAACTTAGCGAGCTAGAAGGTTAGCCTCCGCCAAAGGAAGGAGTCTTATCTTTTCCTAAAATACAAGCCGTTTCCAGCAAGTCAGTTCCTATCGATCTCGCATTCTACGATCGGGAAAATAACAAAAAAAATGAGTAAAAAAGGAGATGCTCTATACAAAAAATGAAAGAAGCAGCTATCGCGGGATTTCCGCATCCGGAAGTCTCGCACGCACTCCTCTCCAGCATCAAATGGAGAAATACCTTATCCGATCCTCGTTCCGTGCATAGCTCACTAGTCTCAAGGGGGGAAGCTCCGCTGCAAAATAGTGGAGACGGGACCTCTTCAAGAAGGTGCTCACGTACGCTTCTTCACTTCATCATGTAAACCGCCCCCATTCATAGGAAGAACCCCACCACGGAAACCAGCTGCCTGCCTTACACGGAAACCAGCTGCCTGCCTTAGAAGCTGAACTTGATCTCGCCCCAACTTATAGGGAGAGCAAACAACCTATGCAGCTACTTCTGTCCGTGCATATCTTAAATAATGCTTTGAACAAGTTCGGTACGCTAGAGGGGGAGTTCCACTAATTCTACAGGCTATAAGCCTAGCAACCGAGTCGATGTCAAAGAACCCAAGCCTCAGGCCTGCTACTTGTATCTGACTCCATCCGCAGCTTTTGAAATGGTATGGTAAGGACGCTATCTGCCCTGGCTAACCTCACCTTCGTTTCCATTCCATCAGTCTTCTCTACTTGCCTACAGTTACCAGCTGGAGCGGAAATTACCCTTTTAGGTGGAGAAGACTAGAAAGCAGCATGTACGGGTGTCTGTCATAGGGGTAGGAAGAGCAAAGTAGTCATCCCCGAGAGGATCGGATTTTCTGAGACTCGAAACAACTCGGCACTCGCATCGGTGAAATAACGTCTAATAGATAGACCTGGAAACACAATCCTGGTGAGAGCTTTTCATCATACCCTGCGAGGTTAAAGAAAACTCTTTTAGAGCCTAAGCCCCCTCGATATAGACTTTTTAAGAGCAAAGAGTGTAAAATTTCTTTTAATAGAAGAAGTCGAAAGGGAATAAAGAGTATTAATTCTTTATTTGCTAGAACAAGCCAAGTTCTTTTACTCTTATCTAAGACAGGAATGGCTTTTACCAGCACACCATAGTAAGCCAATGGCTGCGGGGCACTAAAGAACTCCTCTATTGTAACCTCGTCGGAAAGTGCTTTAACATAATACCACCTACACTACAGTAGTTTAACCACTGTTTGATCCAGCATCTCAATAAAGACCATTCTAAGAAATCTTTCATACCGGGTTGAACAAATAGTTCGTCCGGCACTACTTTTAATTCTCGTGGTCTAAATTCGTGCCTAAGAGTATCAAAAATTTTACCTCTAACATAAGTGTCAAGGGGACGCCCCCTACTGATCCAAAGAGAAATAGGAATCTTCCTTTAAGTATACATAGTATACACCCTGTCAACTTTCTTTCTCAAATCAGTCTAGTTGAGCCCACTTGCCTGCCTGCCTCATGCTTAAGATCGTCACTTTTGTAGCTGGGCAACCTCTCGTATATCCTTACTCTTTTGGCCCTTTACTGGCACGTAAGAGAAAGAAAGAGATAAGCTATGATTATCCGTAGGGATATGGTTTATAAGGTTGATAATGAGGATAATTGGAATACGGTAACTAGAAAGAAGTCACCTCGGAAAAATCTTACGGTTACTGGCAATAGGCCCAATACCAGGGCTTCTACTCGCAATTTTCAATGAATGTTCTTTACTGGAATTGTAGGGAATGAGAGCACTCTTTGTACTCTTTCTAACCTTTGCAGGTCATCATCTCCTCATCAAAAGATTGTTGTGGGTCTTTCGGGTTAAGCGGAAACCTGATGGCAGTGTTGAGCGGTACAAGGCTCGCCTCGTTGCCAATTCATCAGCGACCTGAATTGATTATTTTGATAGATTCAGTCCTGTGGTTAAGCCTATCACTATTCGTCTTTGAGTATTATTCTATACCATGGCTGGACTCCATCGGTTCGAGTGCTCATTCTGTATATGTATAGTGCCCTTTCCCGATGTCAGGGAGTCTGCTGCTATGGGGTTGAGGAAAAGCTTGTATGTAGTATTGATGCTTTTGGCATCACTTGTCTGACTCGTATCCGATTGATATTGTACCCTATCAAGCTCGGCCTTGTGCTTTCTTGCCCACTCTATAATGGGGGTGTGCCGGGAGGAGGAATAGACAATAGGGAGAGGGGTTCATTTGCTCTTATCCTGTCCAGATAAGAGATTTGAAGGTCGATAAGGAGTTGGTAAGGGCATTGACTTGAGTTCTCCTCCACCGGTCTTGATGTTGGAACTAATCCACGAAATGGGGGAATAAGAAAATAAGGAAGCAGGTATGGTCCTGTCTTTCCTCTACCTTGGATCCACTCCTTAGGCGTAATGTAGTAACCAACGTAAGAGTTATCCTTTCTCTTTACTACGCACGAAGCTGAATAGCTACCCCATTTGCTACGCCCTTTGATTTCATTATGAGCAATAGATCAGGTGGGGATTAATTCGTACGGCAAGTAAGACACCTATAGTAGATGAGCAGTCTTATCTCGAATCTAATAAAAAGATGTGAACATGAGAGGTTACCCTACCAGGAAACGAAGCTCATGGAAGTTTCCCAAGTAGCTCTGGTGAAAGGGAAAGCCCACCCAATAACGGCTGGCTTGGTGCGGTAGAGAAGGCAACTCTTTGCCTTTGGTAAGTCACCACTTTCTTCCCTGAAGTCAGTTCTAAGCCTTAGGGCTAAAAGACTAGCATGCCATATCTATTATCTAGATCCAAGCCAAGAATAAGTGAGAGCAAGCTTAAGCACAGAAATCGAATAGGCTGTGAGGGAGCTAAAAGAGATTGGCAATAAGAATACAGAGGTGCCTAGCTTTTTAACAGCAGCAAATCGGCATATCACCACTTCTATTCTTAGGCATCCTAACATTCCAGGTCTTTCCCGTCCCTCACCACCGGAGCCGCCAGCAGACCTTCTCTTCCTACCCTACCAGGCACACTCACTCAAGCGCATCTAGGACTACTCGCCTTACTGGCTTACCGTACTGACCAAAGACGGACATAGCGCACTGCCCACCCACGGATACGCTACTACGACCAGACAAGCCTTGAAGAAGACAGAAATGGTGCGACAACAAAGATTCATCCCCATACTGATCCTGATTCAGTGGGAGAGGGAGTTAAAGTTAAAGCGCAAGGGACTTCTTACTAAAAGCTTCCGGAGAAGGGGCGAAAAAAGAAGATTTTCAACAACAGATTGATTCAAAGCAAAGTCCCCATCCTTTTTTTTTTCAAAATAGAATGAAAAGAAACTCTTAGACGCAAGGCTGCCTCACTCATATCACTGTACTAATAAAGGCAATCAAAAATATGTGAAAGCAAAGTTGGGATCTAACTTTAACTCGAATGAGGTGTACTTTCTACAGGGTCACTCTGTCAGTCAGTCATCCCCTTTCTTTTTGTGCGTAAAGCATTTCTTTTATTCCGTAAAAAGAGACTTTTTTTGGGATGTACTTTAGCCCGTAGGGCGTAATGCTACGAATAAGTTGTTTGGTAAGCTTTTCTCTTCTTTATATATAGAAAGTAAAAGTAGCCTCGGTCACTCTCTCCAAAACTCAAGGGAAAGAAGCTCCCATCCCCACTCTGCTGTAAAGAGACAAGTCTGTTGACGATCCCCAGATCGATATTGATGAAACTGCCGAGACTGTTAGAAGGAGCGCAGCATGGCGAGAGAGGTCAAGCCTTGGTCTTGTTGGTACACTAACCGTTGACCGAAAAGGGGGGTAACGATGCTGTATTTGAGCCGACTGAGACGTACCTTGTTGAAAGTGAGGAAGGCGGTCCAGGTGGTTTTATCCCCTAGGAAAAAGAGCGCAAGGGGAATTGCTTCCTTTTGAATCGGAATAAATCAGGTGAATCCGGCGATCTCTCTATGGAACCCCTTTCTCACTTCTACTTAGGAAAAGAGGCCAGGTTCGGTACATGCCTTCCAAGTCTATTCGATAGGAGCAGCTTGCATTCAATCTGGAGCATTTATGTTCGACTTTACAGGATCTTTCTTTATATGGGTTTGGTAGTGATTACTTTCATCAAGCCTTTTTTCTTCCCCATTTTCTTTCTTTAGGAGCAGGGGGTGGTTGGTCAAACATTAGGGAGGGGGGGATAAGGTTAGGGATATTCGGCTCGAAGAGCCGATTCTCACGTTTAGGTTGGTCTTTCTTCTTTCGAATTCAAGTGTCGATTGCTTTGTGTGAAGCCACCTATTTTAATTTAACTCCTTTTATGCAGCATATCGGCTGTAAACTCTATGACCTTTCCCCACGCACTGAGGTTCGCTAGCCATCTTCCATTGACGGGTCCCGCCTTAACACCTTTCCTTCACACCAACCAACTCCATTTTTATGATGAATATCTATTTCAAATAATATATTACCAAAAAAGCCAGATATCGCTTTTTTTTTATCAAGAGTTCATTGACCTGGGCTCTCGACGCTTATAGGCTTGTGGTATAGCTCGTACTCGCCTGTGGTCTCCGTCCCTTTCGATTATTAGTAGGGGCTCGTGCCTTCGTTCCGTCGGTATAGGTATACCGTAAAATACCTGCCTCGAAGTCCCGTCAGTTGAGTGCCTGCAGTCAGTGTTCTCAAATCCCAGATCCCCATAGTCTCCGGCGAGTGGAGGACGAAGGACGTTTCCGCTTTTCTTCCAAAAGAGCTTGTGTAGTTCTTAGAATACACCTAATTGCAGGCCTTTTGCTAAGTAGTTCTTTTACCAATAGCGCTCGCTGACTGAGTCCCAGGGGCCAGCCCGTCCCTAAAACTGCTGCTTGCTTCTTTAGATTAGTACTCCCTCGTAACCACCCTCTTCTCTTGCCCTGCCCTGCCTTTGGGCTCAAAAGAAGGGTAGCCGCCAAGAAGAAGGAAATTAGCGTACAATAAGACTGACTTGGAAGAAGGAAATTAGCGTACAATAAGACTGACTTGAAAGTAATACATAATACAGGGGCAGACCCCTTCTTTTGAGCCCAAAGGCAGGGCAGGGCAAGAGAAGAGGGTGGTTACGATTGAATCATATACTATTTCTTTTTATTTACTCAGTAATCCTAATAGTACTGGTTTTAGCTAGATCAATAGGTGTAGTTCATACGCGTTACCAATAGGTGAATACGCGTTAGGGCCCCCTCTGCCTGGTCTAACACATTACTATGCTATGGCTTCATACGCGTTACCTTAGGCTTGCTTTTCGTTTCTGGTAACGAATAGGGGACTTCTTTTCCTTAGGCATTTCTTTCTATTAGATTAGAATAGGTAACGAATGAGAGTTTAACCTTCCTGCCCCGAACCGGAACTCAAATCCGATTCGATTCAAAGGCTTCCTCCCAAGGTCTTACTAGGTCTTCACCGAAGGAGTCTTTTAGAATAGCTCCTGCTCTTCTTTCCATACCGATTGTTTTAGACCTTCTTTCTTCAGCCATAAGAAAGCCAAGACCAGACTTGGGGAGAACTACTCTGTCCACACCTGTCCCATTCCTTCTCTCTTTAGTAAGCGAATCAGCCAGTAAACTTGAATCTGTGGGTAGCACAAAAAGAGTTCCCCATTTCTTTCAAAACGACGTTCTGCTTACTGCTTGGATCCCCTTCATGGCGCCTGGACTTTCTCTCACGCCAAACATAGTAAATGACTGCTGTAAAACATTTAGGATCAGACCGGCCGAATTCTTAGTTTTTATCTTAATTAATCAATCCATCGGCAAACATCATGAAGGTTGGTTGCAGGCTGATCAATATCCACATTTAGAACAGAGCTGAGCCCAAATCCACCCTGCACTGCACTGAAAACAGAGATGTTCGGGGCTGAGTTAGCAGAGAATGGCTGGCTGATAAGTTAGACCGGTAAATAAGCCATGGGCTAGGCCAAAAGCTTCGGAATGGCGACAAACAGGTTCGGGGCTAAAAGGTTACGAATGGTGGCCAAAAGGGCTATAGAAATAGGCATAGTAAATAGGCGTAGGATAGTAGAGAAGGAAAGCTAAGCAGCAAGCATAGGCCATGAGAAAAAGGACCTTTCAAAGTGATAGAGACTGGTTACCAGGTATGCTTACGTAGAAAAGATTCCATATTCTATGCCAATAGACTCGTGGCATCCATGTACTGAGTCATCAAATGAGCCACGTTAAGAAAGCCCAAGCTTATACGCATTGGCCCACAGGACAGGGTGCCCCAATAGGGCCCGAATGAAAGACAAGACCAAGCCTATTTCTCGTTACGTTAGAACGACCAGCTGCTATTGGTCCTTCAATTACGCTCCAAAGCTGCTATTTGACCTTAAATTCAAGACATTAGCAAACTCCTTTCATCGTTACGTTACACCCTTTCCCCCTTTGAGACGAAGGTGCGCAGACTCTCTACTATCTAAGCACTACTTTCGTTGCCAGTCGGTCAGCTACTCCTTCTGCCTATGGAAGGAATCCCAAAGCACGAACTCGGTTCATTTCAAGGAAAGGGAAGCCAATGCGCCCCTACTTGATCCATCTATTGGGACTCGACCATTCGGGTGGACTGAATCTGTGCTTTCGCATGAATCCTTCCCTTGGAATGCCCCCTTACTTTTTCCTTTGAGGCGTACTTACTCCTGTGAAGGTATGTAATTAGAATATCTATCCCTGTTGTTCGCATATGGGTTGTTATCCCTTTAATTAGAAGGCAGAAGTGCTAGGGATCGGAAATGACGTAGGTGACGAATCGGGCCAATCGAGGCGGTCTCCATTTGAGATTGAGAGAGCGGTCGGGCCGGGTGGCAAGCTCAAGGCTTGGTGGGGGATAGGGTAGCTCAGTTTGCCTCTATATCGGGATTTGATCCAAGATGGGAAGAAGATTGGTTTGCTCTACAATCGGGGAGCTTCGACTAGCTCCTTGCGAACACCTCAGAGAAATAGGAACTCAACATCGATGACATACTGCGGAAAATGCACGAATTAATGCTACGAATGAACGAAAGAGTCACTCTCTATCTTGTTTGCCTACCTTCTTGGTCAAGCCTACTTTCGAAAAACTACGGTCCACCTATTAGGATCCGTTCACTCCATCTGAACCTATTGGCCCTCTTTCTTCTCTAATTCGATCAGCTGCAACTGGTAAAACAAGCGATTAATATAAAAATTGGGCCATGAGAGACCTTATTAAGTATTGCAAAAGAAAGAAATGGATTCCTATCTCTAGTCTCTCCTTTCTTTCTCTTTTAACTCAAGCAAGAGTGAAATCGGATAGGTTTACAACACCCGTCAGCCAACATGCATTCTCCATCAGGGAGGAAAGAAAAAATCCCATCATTTCTTCAGCACCGTCCTCGGCTCAACGGATGGTAACTCGAAGTATGAGGGCGCGGCAAACTCAACCGGCTCGGTCACTTTAAAGTTAAAAAGTCGTAAGCCGAAACGGCAGCATCAGAGTTTACAGCTTTAGCTCTACCAGCTACACAAAAATCGACAGCATCACGAACACCATCTGTAGCACTCAAGGCACCTGAGCAAGAGCAGGCTGCCTCGAAAAAACGGTCGGGCAGACAGAAGGTTTGCCCTCTGTCACCACTTTGTAGTGGGGTGAGCACTGCCTATGAAGAAAAGGGAAAACCTACTCGCAGTGCTTACACCTCTAAAGTCAGCCTCGCTCAACAATTCCTCGAGACCAAAGCAAAAGTTCTATTTCGATCCCAAGGACTTTAGTACCTATTCTTTTTGGCTATTTCAATGACAGAGAGATTAGGGGGACCGAGAAGAGAGAGTAAGAGCCATTGAAGGAATAAATGCTTACGGGACTGAGAGGAGATGCGCAGATTGCTGATACACAGAATCTCTCTCGCACCTATTACCCATCCGGTTTTACCCATAGGCAGGGGCAGGTGCGGCATAACATAAGTAGAGGTGGAGGTATCGGTTTACCCAACGGAGATAGGGAGCCCCGGTAACAGGGATGGCATAGGCACGGGTGGCATCGTGCATAGGTAGAGGCTTAAGCATATAGGTAGGTGACTATGTCAAACTTTTTTCTGCGCTAATGGTCTATCTTGGGCGAAGATAGGCAATTGTTGGTTGCAACCATGGGCCCAAGCTCTGCTTAGGCGCCAGAGTGTGCTAAACCTTGCCCCGGCCCAAGCAGCTAGGACCACCAAGAATTGGTATTCGCCCATGGGCTCAGGCGCAAAAATGTCAAAGACTCAAAAGGAATTCAAGGGAAAGGACACCAAACGGAGACCTCAAGGAAAGGGGATACCCAAGGTACATGATGCTAAGAGCAAAGGTGTGGCTTGACCTTTTCTTAGTCCCTTCTTATCTTAAGGAGGTAAGGGCTCAAAGAGGTTCACACAGGTAAGACCAGAGGGTCAAGTTCTATGAGGTTCTAGGAAGATCTCAATTTCTTCCCGGAGTTGCATGTCCACCGCTTGTAGAGACAAGTAGGCTCCGGACGGTTTGAGGTCAACGGGTTGGTCTGGCGCGCAAGGTCGACTGTCCGAAAATACCTTTTTTATGATTATGATTGAGGTAGGGTGTCCTTCAACCCAGTCAATAGGCTAATACACTAGGAAGATCGAGCAGGCAAACTTCCCCTTCCTCCCATGTGGAATGCCCCACTCAGATCGACCAGAGCCCAAACGACTCACTACACACCAGCCAACTGGGAGAGGAAAGGTGACTAAACTAGTTTGACCGGAAAGTTTCGATTCAATTGTTTACCGGGAAAGCTACGAACTGAACTAGCCTGAACTGAACTAGAGCTACATCCCACAACTAGTAATCAAGTAGCGGAGAGGAACAAGGAGTCACTTGAAGCGAAGCGAAAGGGACAAAGGAAGTCGACTGCAAGGGACGAAGGAAGTCGACTGGCAACCAAGGAGAGGTTTGGGCCAAGTTAGCCGGCCAACTGGGAGCGGAGTCTCGAGCATAGCGAGAGAGGAACGAAGTAGCTCTCCCGATAGGGCGAGGGTGGGAGATGCTTGAGTGCTAACGAAAGGTGGGGAGTTAGTCGAGGGTGAAAAGTCTAAAGAGGAAAGGGATACCAGACGATGGGGGATTGATTAGATGCGGATGATGATTTGGCTTTTAAAGATGAGAAGGACGATTTGAGAGCGAGTAGAGTGTTAAAGAGAGGGCAAAGTAAGAGAGTGAAAAAGAAAAGAAGTGATAGAGGAGTACTTAAGTTTTTCACGTAAAGAAAGAAAGGGCAGGGGCATATCTTGAGTAGAAGGAAGATGGCATAGAATGCAAGCTGTGAGGAAGGGACTGATTAGACGCTCTCCTTGCCTACCTGAACTAGCTGCCGAGTTCGTATTTTTAAAAGTACCTTGTCGCTCTACTCATGCCTTAGGTTACCAGTCTAGAAGAAAGAAGGCAATGGTAATAAGAAAGAAGGCAATGGCAATTAAGCAGTCTTTGAAGAAGCTAAACTAAAGCCTTGTAAGCTCGAAAGTACACACTTTTACTAGACTGAAGTAGAAGACTGAACTAGACACAGACAATGTAAAGACTCAACTCTCAACAAAGGCTTTACCTAGGACGGTCTAAGATGAGATCGAATAGAATGAGATTAACGATTAAAGCTCTTAGCTTATCTCCGATAAGTATTAGCTGATCTCCGAGCTGCTTTCGCTACTTCACTGCAAAGGTTCACGTTCACTCCTTCATTGCCTTCACTGCCTTCACTACTTTCGCTCATCTCATCTACTCTAAGCATTCGCTACTCTCCGAGCAGCCTTCTTTCGCTACTCTCCTTCTCAGTTGAGCTGCTTTCACTGCTTCACTTTCTTCACTGCGGTCACTGCATTCACTGCTTTTGCTCAAACACTGCGTTCTCAACTATAGCTTAAAGAGGTTAGTACTTCCCTAATATAGGTCAGGGATGTGCCATTTCTCTATCTGTAAAGTTTAGTCTCTCTCTTTCTCCTCCTAATTCTCATTCTAAGACTCAGCTTCTTAGCTTATAGCTAAGGTTCTCACATCTTCTTCAACTGCCTTTTTCTTCTTACGAAAAGACTGATTTACGGGTTGATCCAGCTTCTTGAATTGCTAATCTGGCAGATAAAGCAAGCGTAGCGACTCTTCTTTCATTTCGATACAACAAATAGTGCCAGGCCGGGGATCAGCACTCCTCTTCAAACTTTCTCACAGAAACTCTGTTCGTAAAACTAAAACCAAAAGGTGAGGATGTAATGAAGCTCGACTAATAGGAGAGGGTTAGGGCTTCCTTCGCTAGGAAATAGGACTATTCTACCGCTACTGACTGACTGGACTTACATCCATGGAGGGGAGAATAAAGAAGCAAGAATCCGAGCCAAAGCTGAAGGGCCTTGGCTCATCAATGAACATTATCTAGTAGTTAGGAAATGGAAACCTCGGGTTACTCGATCTAAATACACCATCATTATTCTTGGTCTGTAAAAGGAGTCTTGCTCTCATTAATTACATCTTACCATACCCGTCGGTTTGGTTTGTTTGCAATCTTTGACTGTGGAAGAAGATCAACACTAATCCTCAACTTGATCCTTTGTCTGCGGGGAGAGAAGACCAGTCGTTGGCTATCTTAGGCAGAGAAAGCCAAGAGCATGCTTAGGACCAAGATAGGGATAGGGCGTAATAAGAACTAAAGAATTGGTTTTTTTACACTAAACAGCTGCTTATATACGGCTTACTAAAAGACTGACTTTCATTCATTAGGCCAGCGTGAAATTAAGAAAGAGAGATGTGCCTAAGGCGGCATGCAAGCAAACTGTGCACGCTAAGAAAAAAGGGGAGATGTTCGCAATTACTACCACAAGAAAGCCGCCCCTATCTCTAAAGGGGCCCGTCACTTCGTTCGTACCTTCTTGGCTTAGGCTTCCAACTGAACCAATTTCATTGCCTTGTCGCCCGCCGCTAGCAGAGGAAAAGCGCTTGAAATGAAAAGCGCGCTAAAAAACGTTGCTTCTGTCAGCCTTTCTGTGCAAGAGTCCACCAATTACAGAAGAGAGGATTACCGTACATACAAGAGTCTTCCAATTCTTACGTAAGCTTTTTCTTACCAGTCAAGTAGTACAACAACTGTATCTTATAGCCCGGCGCGGCGGGTCGCCTTTTGAATTCCGTAGATAGAAGAAACTATTAGATTAGAAGGAGTAGGTGAGTGAAGGAAATCTCTGACACAGATTGAG
Organism: Euphorbia lathyris; assembly: GCF_963576675.1. Taxonomy (NCBI): domain Eukaryota; kingdom Viridiplantae; phylum Streptophyta; class Magnoliopsida; order Malpighiales; family Euphorbiaceae; genus Euphorbia; species Euphorbia lathyris. The sequence continues at coordinate 72,462,738 of NC_088912.1, read as the reverse complement.
ACTTCTCCGAACATTGATTATTATCTTAACCACCATTTAGGCTTCTCCGATTGAGGAAACCCCGACAATGACTTTTATAGTAGCTGCGATCAGGCACACTTGTTACTTCTTCTCAATCAACGCCAACACTGTCTTATCTTATCTACTTGGAAATCCCAACCCCATCCCAATTCAAGTGCTTCTAAGCGCCCATAGCGCGATGGTTGCTTTTACTATTACAGGATTGGCTTCCTGAGTCTCCTTTAGTTTGTCTTACGGACGGAGTGGGCTTTTCCCCAATGGGGTCTAGCTTGAAGGCAAGTATTGAGACGCACATAACTAATTTTTTCAGCTTACACATTTATTCATGCTTGGCACACTAAGAGAGGAAGACAGGAGAAGATCTCTTTTCTTCCAGCTTCCAATAAAAGCCCAAAAAAGCCATCTTTCGTGGGGTTGATGTGTGATTGCCTATTTTTGGACTTTCTCGGGCCTTTTGGCTAGGCCCCGAGTCTGCTCCGATTCAAACCGGCCAAGTGGATCGTCGAACCGGCAACTCAGCTTCTTAGACTAAGACTGTATCCTGGGCGTAGTTCAAGGCCGGTACCAGGGTTAGCCCTTACCGAAGCCTGTCTACAAGGCCCCCCTTTACCGGATACCTTTTTCAAAATTTCTGTAGTGAACTCAGCTCAGGAAACCCGGCGGAGTTTGGCCTTACCTATAGAAGCTTACCCATGCATCTTAGGATGAACATTTGATTTGACTCATAAACCTTAAATAATATAAGTGTTAACTTTTTAATAGATCTTTAATCCAACCTCGGACGAGGGACAGTGATAACCAGGTCAAAGAGTCACAGAGATATGGGACAGGCGTACGACCCCGAAACGACACAGTTTTAAAAGCCGGGCCTGGTTTAGAAAGTGATAGTAGTAAGAATAAATAAGAAAGAGAAGAGCTAAAATTCAGGTAATTAAATTTTGGGAGAAAGGAAGAAAAGTATGTATATATCTGGGGGGCTATATGTATGTAGAAAGAGATCAGTCTCTATCCATCCGGATACTCACGTAGGCTACCAAGTAAGTAAATTCACCTAATGTCTAAATAACAATGAAGCAAGAGCAAGCCAACAAGCTCAAACATAAACTGTTAGTTGCGTACTGGAGCCATCGAAATACATTTTCCAAAGCCATTATCAGACTTGGCTGATTGGACAGCTAGGATGGAATCGAAAGCATTCCGCTTCACCAAAACAACGAATGGGACTAGACCTCGCTACAAGAATTGACTCTTACGCGAAACTCAGTCGTAGTGAAAGCAGAAACTTCGTTTCATCTCCATCCTGCGAAGTCTTCATCCTCTGTAGCTGGGGTAAGGGCTAACTATGCCCTGCCTGCCTTTGGGCTCGAAAGAAGGGGTCTGCCCCGTAACTAAGAACCTTGCCCTCGAGAACATCCTTGAAAGATGTTCATCAATTAATTACAAATTAATTACATTAGTAATAGAATTAGTAAGAGAGCAGCCTCAACGCTCGAAAGACGAAAAGCGAGAACGTACTCGCGCATGCCTAATTTTCTCTTTCTGGCTCACAGATTGCTACTAACAGAAAGAACAGGTAGAAAGAAATAAGCTACTAGGTGGGTCATCGATTGCTACTAAGAAATTTCATAAGAGAAGATGCGATAACCTTGAAAAATTATAGAAAAAATCGTCCCATATGGTCTCTAAACAATCCTCCTTTCCGCCGTTCCTAGGGACCACCCCCCCTGGGATTCTATGTTTTTTTTGTTATTTTTTATGTGTTCAACTCGGAGTAATTGATATCTTCTGTCTACATATCAGAAAAGTAGGTTGTTTTCTTGGCAGTAGGGCTTTGTCTTCTTTTTTGTTAAAGATTGGCTGTGGCAGCAGCCTTAGCCTGGCTATTGGTTTAGCTGTGAGGGGGGCCCTCACGGCAGACTTTTATTCAAATTACATGCAAGCCAGCGGCGAGTCTTCATCTTCGTCCCCCAAAAGTGGGGCAGGTTTGGATTGTTGGAGAAATTGGATAAATCTATCTGGTTGTGGTGAGGGAAATACCAAACCCGAGGGGGGGCAGCCAGAAGGAGACGAGGCTAGCAGTCATGGGTAAAAAGGCCTTCCAATGCCAGATCTTCTGCTCAGGATTCGGGTGAGGCCGCAGGTAGTGGGCCGCAGTACCTCAACGTATCATCAGATACGGAGCGAAGGGCCGCCCCCGAGCAACGTCCCCCTGAGCAGCGAGCAACGCTATCTCAAAAAATTCAACGGCAACGGGGTCATGCTCTTTTTTTTTAGAACCCCAAGAAGGGGTAACTCTAATGCCTAAAAGGGGAGTTACCCTGTTTCGGACGACATAAAATATAACTAAAAAAATGGCTTTATCAACGGGTGCTTCGCCCCAACCATTTCTTAATAAAAACATTGATAGGGAAAGCAGTAACAGAGAGATTGAGATTGAGTGCTAAAGTTTTCTTTCTGGTCCCCGGAAAAATGTGGGTAATCCCGTGGATTTGCAACCGGGGACCTTGCAGGATTTCTTTAAGAGAGTGACCTGGAAGATTAAGGTTTTCTCGTGTCGATCCATTGTGAGGAGCCGGCTAGTGGACTTTTTTTTCAAAAGACGCTCTATGGCCGGGTAAAAGAGCCTATGAAGGTAGTTCTATGGGTACTTGCTCAGCATTTACCTAAACCTTTGATTTGTTGTGCTAATCTTTGTGTAAACGTAAACCCTTGGTTCAGTTCACAGGGTATATACCTATTAATCAGACCCGGTAAATGCTGAGCTATGGCTTCTGTAGAGAAGTTTGTTAGTCTGAAGAAAGCTTTCTATTACGATACGCTATTGATTCTGGTTCTGGTTTTCACTGTTCCGCCTTACCTGTCAAGCAAGTCAGGGAAAACCTTACCGAAGTACCGAATGGAGATGTGTAAACTCTTTCAGAGCTAGCTGGATTGCTAATGAATGAATTGCATTTCTTTAACACAAGGCTATCGGTGCTAGCTGTACCTGTACTGCAAACTCTTTCCCTACCTTTTAGCTACCATTCCCAGCCTTACCTTTTAGCCTTTCCTGTTACCTTGACGACATACCTTTTGCGCCTTGCCTTAGGCGCCTTGCCTTCTCTTGCCCAGCCTTTGAAGCCTTACCTGGGACCTCTTATAGCCTATCCTTGACGCCATTTCTGTGACCTCGGTAACTAGCCTTGACGCCTTACCTAGGACCTCTTATAGCCTATCCTTTGTCCTTTGGTGCCTTACCTTGACGCCATTTCTGTGACCATCTTTCCATGCCTTTCCTGGGACCTCGTAACCTGCCTTTCCTAGGCTATCACCTACTCCTTCTAATCTAATAGTTTCTTCTATCTACGGAATTCAAAAGGCGACCCGCCGCGCCGGGCTATAAGATACAGTTGTTGTACTACTTGACTGGTAAGAAAAAGCTTACGTAAGAACTGGAAGACTCTTGTATGTACGGTAATCCTCTCTTCTGTAATTGGTGGACTCTTGCACAGAAAGGCTGACAGAAGCAATGTTTTTTAGCGCGCTTTTCATTTCAAGCGCTTTTCCTCTGCTAGCGGCGGGCGACAAGGCAATGAAATTGGTTCAGTTGGAAGCCTAAGCCAAGAAGGTACGAACGAAGTGACGGGCCCCTTTAGAGATAGGGGCGGCTTTCTTGTGGTAGTTAGCTCTCAAAAGTTCCGACTCTTTCTTTCTATACGCAAAAAGGGGAATCACCTACTTGATACGCCCCTTCTGGCACAACACACATTCACACTCACAAGAGCACACCTGAAATTCGGATAGAGCACACCACAAACAGAGTACGGCTACGCTACATGGACCCCTTCCTTTCTCTTGCTCGGGCCAAACGAAAGCTCATTGTGCAGGAGGGGAGATCCACCCAACCATGCAATACAGCCTATCTTAATAAGGGCACAGTATCAACCGGCTCCCGAGAGGGGCAAGATTTTTAAAACTTCTATCGGCGGCAGTAGACCAGTAACAATTCGGGAATGTCACACAACAACTGCTACCTCAAGTGCAAGATCATACTTTTCTTGGTGTCGTCCAGGTTTTAGTCCAGTAAGATATATAGGATACTTTTATCTCAGATTCATACCGTTCTGTTGGACCCGAGCGACTATGACCAGGAGGAGAGCTCAAGTCAGTGGCAGGAGAAGGAAATTTTAAAGGTCATGAAGAAGATAGAGGCAAGAAAGACTGATACGAGTCAGCTTACGGGCCAGACGCAGCAGAGCGACTGAAGAAATGGATCAAAGGGGGGACTTCCGCAACGGGCTATGCCACCCAAACCAACTGAGGGAAGTCGCATCCGTCCCATCGCAAGCACCTACAATGTCATGATTACATTGGTTTACCCTTTTTTCTTTGGTAGTTCAACGGACGGTCGTCCCTCCAACAAGAAAAGGTATAAATATGGAAACTTCTCTGCCATTTGAATCGGAGAATTTATGGAGGAAATCAGATTTTAAATTTCCAGAAACCACACGATTATATAGCCAAAGGGAATAGGCCGCGCCTAAAATCATCCCAAGCGCTGCTAATGTGGCTACTAAGCTATTTTTTTGGAAAGCTCCTACTGAGATGAGAAATTCCCCAATAAAGCTGCTAGTACCAGGTGAACTCATATTGGCCAAAGTAGAAGAGAAGAAAATGGTGGAGAGATTCGGCATGGTGCTCACTAAACCTCCGTAATATCTAACAAGTCGAGTCTTATGTCGGTCATATAGAACACCAACACATAGAAAAAGGGCTGAAGAAACCAGTCCATGACTTAACATCGGTAGAATGCTACCTCCAATTCCCTGTATGTTCGATAGAGCCAAAGATCCCCCCCCACTGATCAGAGTACGCCGATTACCCCCCGAACCGTACAAGATAGTTACCATCTATCATACGGCTTTCTAACTTCACTTATTTTTTTGGTCGTTCCGCTCTGTCGATCGATGGTAGTATAAGAGATCTGTAACCCCCGAGGTTATTTACATAAAGGGTTCCTGCTTCCTACCCATAGTTAGCATGTATCTCCCCCGGTCATACTTGAGTATTACATCGTAGACCCCCACCCCAACTCTATCTTCCTTATCAGTGAACCGAAACATAGTGCATAGGTACGGTACTCTTCAATGCAGCGGGAGCGGGGACGAGACGACGTGAAAGCATGGGGAAGAAGTGAGACCTTCGCCAAGCCTGAAGAAAGGAGCAACTTAGATACCCCTTTCTTCACTATATGAGACTTCCTTGATGGAAGGAGTTCCCATGCTAAAACAATTCCAGTGAGTAAAGGCATTCTCGCATCCACCTCTTATCCTTCCCACCTTACCTACGTATATCTTTCTATAAATTCTTTATTTAACATGCACCTATTCATTACCTTAGGCTTGCTTTTCGCTTGCAGATAGATTTATCCAATTTCTCCAACAATCCAAACCTGCCCCACTTTTGGGGGACGAAGATGAAGACTCGCCGCTGGCTTGCATGTAATTTGAATAAAAGTCTGCTGTGAGGGCCCCCCTCACAGCTAAACCAATAGCCAGGCTAAGGCTGCTGCCACAGCCAATCTTTAACAAAAAAGAAGACAAAGCCCTACGCTAGCTAAGCTAAAAAATAGTATTAGTTCCCTTGAATCAATCAAATTATTGATTTGATTCAAGGCGCTACCCTCCTTCTTAGAACCCAGAGAGGGGGGCCTCGGCCCGGGAAGGGGAGAGTGGAACCCGAAATCAATTCCTTCTCTTTGGCTTAAGTTAATCTTCATCAATACAGCTGACCGAGTCGCAACCTAAGGGATTCGCGGGCAACGCTACAAATACTTCAACAACTGAATTAAGCAATCAACTGGCCTTTTGTGCGTATGTGGATTACCTAGTGTTAGTTGCGGCGAGCAAGTAAATTCAAATTCAATAAAAAAAGGAAAGTCCCATCCCCAGAGCGAGGGTACGAAAGATAGCCATTCTTCGCATCTCTCAAGGCAGAAAGAAAGTCAGTCCGAGACTACTATTAATAAGACTCAGAGCTATACCCTACGCATTCCGTCCCGATCCAGCAATATCGCGTGAGTGAAGAAGGGCAATGTCGCTTGTAAAGCTCTTTCGTCGAGTGCGCGATCATGACAGGACTCGAGGAAGAAGCCCCGGCTAACTCCGTGCCAGCAGCCGCGGTAAGACGGGGGGGGCAAGTGTTCTTCGGAATGACTGGGCGTAAAGGGCACGTAGGTGGTGAATCGGGTTGAAAGTGAAAGTCGCCAAAAACTGGCGGAATGCTCTCGAAACCAATTCACTTGAGTGGGACAGGGGAGAGTGGAATTTCGTGTGGAGAATGGAATCAGCTGATTTGACAACTCCTTCCCTGTCACACATGAGATGGCAGAAAAAGAACAGAACAAGCAGGTTTGTTTGTTGTTAATTTTATATCATAATCTATTATTTCCCCTTACTTGAAGGGGATCCCTTATAGAGGACACATGTAAACTTTTTACTGATCATATGAATGGGTTGAAAGAAAGCTCATCAATGAGATAGGGGTCGAACTCAGACATGCGATACGGGTACAACTGCACTTGCTTGCTCTCTTGCTCGCTTGGTTTGCTCCCCACCGGTACAAGGGCTTGACCCATTTCGTTCCGCAGCACGAACAGCTTTCGGTACAGAAGATCAATGTGCAATCTTTCTAACCACGTTCATTTGTTGTATGATCAGTAGCCTTTACTTCCTTAATAAATAAATCTACTGTCTCAGAGCGAGAGTCAAGCTCGTATCGCGGAACTATAACATTTATTTTCTGGATAGGTCAGATAGGAAGCAGGCACGAAAATACAGTTTTAGGTTTGGAAGTTAGAAGGGAGTCCTGTGACTCCCTTTTCAGTCTTTGGGTAGGGCATCGGGCTAAGGTATCCTGATGAGCCACGCGCATCTTTAGAAGCCAACTGGAGTAAGCTTATTAATGGATATAGATGACGATTCCTCTCTCTCAATCTCTCAAGGACCAGCGACCCCGGGAAGTATCCACTCCGTAAACCAGAATGACATCTGGCGGGAATTGGAAAAAGCGGGTGAAGGGTCTCTCCGATCCTTCACTCTCTCGGAGAATTCATTTCTTCGTAAAGTCCTTCGAGGAGAAGGTGAGGAGATGTTGGATATTAGTAGTCAACCAACAGGGGTTATGGTGGAGCACACTGGGCCTTCCTCTCACCACCCCGCGCCGGCAACCCATCAAGGGGAAGGACTGTCTTTCAATGCTATGCTATGGTAAGTAAGTCAGTAAGCTAGACTAGGAGTAAGGGGACTCTTATTCAGTATGCATAGAGACGTGGCGTGGTCAGATCGAGAGAAATGCGAATGCAAAAAAGGAATACATTTTGCGATGCCTGCTGGAGAATGGAAGCGCATGTTCGGAGTTGAAGGATGACAGTCCTGAGAAAGACGAATTGACGTGCCAAAGGAGTAGGATGGATCGGGGGGGGGGGGGGGGGGTGGAAAGCCTAAAGGCCTGAAAAGAAGGATGGTGCAGGAGTTCATTGCTTGGGAAGGCCTGGAATCTTCCAGTGACCAGAAAATCTTCCTTTTAGGAGATGACATTCAGTATTTCTATTCAACAACGTAATAATAGTTACGTAATTTTGTTTAAGTGATTGTTGAATCCTTGTCTTGGAATAACTGGGATAAAATGGATTAATATTAAAGAGAGAAGGAATGGGACAGGTGTGGACAGAGTAGTAAAGGGGCAAGTAGAGCAGACAAGGGATAGGTAAGGCAAGTAGAGAAGTCTCATGTTGCATTTCTTTGGTTTGGAAGTTCCAGTATGTTGTCTGTGGATTTTTCTAACAAAGGAAAGCTCCCTTATGCCATTTGATTAATGAAAGTTCAGTGCTGCTCACCACTCCCCGAGGCCAAGGACAGGGTCGAACCGTCATTCCAGGATTTGCAGTCCGATACATTTCCATTATGTTACCTAGAGATTGATTAAGTGAAGTAGGGTTCGATTCTATATTAAATAGAAGTACGAGAGCCAATTGAAAGTCAAGTATGCGAGAACTCGTAGCCTTGTTGAAAGAGTCTCCTCTTTCTTCTCCCCTACTCTATCCCTCCGCTTGGCTCTAGCTTTGTGCGGATCTCCACCTCTCTGAGTTCTCGCCCCCTGAGTTGCGTTCTTTGTCTCATCCATCTGAGGCTAGGAAAGCATACCCTGATTGGATCGACCGAGTTCATCAGTTTCCAAAGGGGTATAAGGTGCCTGAGTTTGTTCTCTTTAATTTCTTACCTCCTACCTTTAGGCTTGAAAAGCCCAGTTTTAGGCCCCCTTTACCGGCGTTCTTCCTACCTTTGTGGTACTTAGCCTCTTACCCGGGACCGGAGCCCACATTCTTAGCCTCTTCGAGAAGCTATACCCGTAAATCCACCCCAACAGGGTCGTAGAACGAAGTAACTCGACAGAAAGGAGAGGAACCCTAGCCCGGGCAGCACACCCCCCACTTCAAGCGCACCTCTGTATCGACTGAATCACTCTAAGAATAGTTAATTATGGATCTCCTATTCTATAGCTTGGTCTTGTCTTTCAGGAGAAATAGCAGGTTTGGAGCCTAATTTCTCTGTTTACGCAACTGTCTTTCATTTCTCTTTTAAATATCAAGTTAAATGCATTGACTGCTTGTCGTTCCCCCAAGGAATGTTACTCTTACTGGGCGGGATGGAAGGGACGCAAGGAGTTCAAACAAACAATGAAGTCAAAGTCGTGTTGGGCTGCGATAAAAGGGAGGTTCGGAGGATCTACCGCGTCCAGTCTATTCCGAAGGTGCAAGATAGTTTCCCGATCAACACGAGGCTCGAGAGACCTCGCCCGATAGAGATTTCAACTACATTGAGCCCCGGATTGGGGGAGAGTTTCTAGTTTCCTGACAGGTCGATGTACAACCGACAGGTGAATGTTTTACCAAAGTCGTGTACAACTCCTTTCATGTGTATTGATTTCCGCTTATTAGTTTCCTAAACGATTTCTCCACAGCACCCCCTGACCAAACAAAAAACCAGAAAGCCAAGATCTCTATAAAGCGAGGGAAAGAGTACAGACGTGCAGCAGAGAAGGAAGAAAGACGAATGCTATGAGAGCTTAGCTTGGACGGAATAAGGTATAGGGGAGACCGCCCGCCCATTTATCGCATGTGAGGGGAAGACTAGTAAAAGATTCGAGCTGTAAACTCGCAATATAGTAAGACGGAATATGAATGAAGGATTGAAGCATCTGACCGGGCTCCGGAGATGAATACCGAAAGAGCTTACCGGATGCACCATCGACCTCAGACAGCTGGACTTCTATTCTACATACACCCTGCCCTTGTTGAGCCCTCTAGGGCGGCTTGCCTAGCCGTCTCATCCACCGGTGAGTTGACACCTCACTTAGACCCGTTCGTTGGTAGAGCGAACAAAGAGCGCTTGAGGCAAAATTCCTAGCCGTTGCCTTTCCAGTTGGCTGAGAATGAGTCTAGTTCTTACTTTCTGGGACTCATTCGGTCCAGGTTGCTTTAGCTTTACCTTTCACAGCTAACCACAAGTAGGAAGCAGATCCGAGCATAAATGATAATAAAATACTGGTTCTATGTCCATCCACAGTAATACTCGGCTCTCCTAGTGTACCGGTTGTGAAAGCATCTAAAATTGCATAGCTGAAGGAAGTCGCTTTTAGAAGATCTTAGCTTAAATGATCGAATAGATAGAGAATGAAGTCGGAAGATGAAGATGAGACTCGCGGGTCTTATCGAATGAGTAAGGAAATGGGTTCTGAGAGATAACGGTGGAGGTAGGACTTAGTCTCACCGACTCCAGCGCCTTATAGTTATATAAAGGAAGAAAGATGCTGGAACTTTCGAGGAGAGAAGGTGAGGGCTTTCCTCACAGATTAAATGGGAATGGTATTTTTTCATTCAGCACGGTGCAGCCTACACTTTCATGAGCACAGCGCAGTTCACGTCACAGCTACTTTCTTGTCTGCAACTATACTACGATATTTTCATTTATCCGAACTTTGTTCACTTTCTAACTTTACTTTGACTCGACTTCTAGACCTATCTTCGGCTAGCGGTGACCGGCGAAAGGCTTGGCGGACTGGACTTTCTTGATTCACTCCATGCCAGTAATATCAATAAAAGAAAAAGAAGGGCTGCAATTCGCCAATTCATTCGGATCGGGAAGAAGCAGGGCAGAGGGTGAGATAGAAGGGGACGGGAAAGGTAAAGAAAAGGGGCCGTCGTTGGTGCGTAACAGAGCTTTCCTATCGACGATCTTTTTTGGTGCAATCGACGATCTTTTTTGGTGCATAAGCGAGGGAATTCGTGAAGCCTTAAGTGAACCGCCAGAGTCCCATTCAGCTAAGGCTAAAACAGTCGCAATGTTAATTGGGGCCATAGCACTAGCTGTAATACTTACAGTCGTGGCTGCTAAGATGTCGGCTTCTTAGGATTGTAACTTCCTAGGAATCCGGTTAAAAAATATTATCTATAATAGGACCTGAGGAAGACAAGAGAATCTAGCTCACGCACTGAGTCCACACAGATAGATGGGAGATGAGCATTTCAAAGCACGGGCATCTAGGGCTTTTTTGTTTGAGGTCGTTACTAACTCTGTTTGGTTTCTTCATACTTTTCGCTGGAGTAGGGTAGTAAGAGCATTACCCGTCACTGCTGCGCCCCTATCGTACGAGCTGCCCCCCCTTAGCCTTCGGTGGATGATTCATAAACCTCTCCCTTCGTGAAATCTCTCGCTAGGCTAAGAGTCCAGTTCTTACCGGCTATTCACATTACTCGAAATCGAAGGGAAGAAAGCGGCTCCACAGGGGAATCTCTTAGAAAGGAAAGCAAGTCGCTATGCCTTCATCTTCGGGAGATAGATCAGATGCGGAAAACCTTCTAGAACGAGATTCTATCTCAGAGGGCCCTCGCTACCATCACATCTTGGTCTTGGAGGTCAAGTAACAAGTAAGAAAGCCATGGATTCAACAGCCAGGAAGGAAAGCAAGGCCTAAGCTGTAAGCTAGCTAGGGAGTCTGAATCCGATAAAGCCTTTACCTAGGACAATGTAATTGAATTAGGGATTGAATGAGATTAGCTGCAAGCTAAGATCTTAGTAGTAGTTTGCTAACTGAGGTGAACTATGCGTGAACCGAGGGCTGAGTTAGCGGAGAATGGCTGGCTGATAAGTTAGACCTGCACTGGTAAATAAGCCTAAGGCAGAAAGCAAGGCAAAAGAAGGCCTAAAGGTGGTACCTAAGAGCTAGGAAAGAAGGAACAGAAGGCTAGTGTAAAACATGCTATAAAGATTGTTTTTGAATCACCGAAAGGATAGGGTTTGAATTGTTTACCCGAAAAGATAGATAGCGGTAAACCTAGTTCTAGTACCAGTCGAGTCAGGCTCAGCCTCAGTCTCTGGTTCTTCTTCAATTGAAACAAAATCCATCTCTTCACCCTCTCCTTGGGCCAAACATTAGCCTCAAACCAAGCCCCATATGCCTTAGTCTTCTCACAATCATCAGACGGACGGAGTGAATGAAATGTCCTGGAAAAAAGAAGCCATAAGCGTAGTAGCCACATGAAGGTTTTTACTACGAAGCATACGAGTCCGCATCAGGTGAATTGAAAGGGGGATTCCTCTTCTAGTTTACCCCTTGGACCTCCAGGTTCTTCAAAGACATGTTTATTTGATAGTTCCATCGGTTCGTTCGGATAAAGATGTAAATGTCAAACAAAGAGAGATAGATTCACTGCATGGATTAGTGGATCCACTTTCCTAGTAACGAGATCTGAGGAAAACTGGTTCAGCAATAGCATAGAATGGATGTACCAGCTTTCTGGAAATAAAGGAAGGGAAACGTGCTTGGCCTTTCTTGTCTCAATCCCAACTGCTAGTTCCCACTGGTGTACACCTGTAACTGAACCTGTATCGGCGGGGGCTGTTCATCCATGGCAGTCAAGCTTCCAGCAGGATAAAAAGAGTTCTCGTCTTATTACATAGAGAATAATAATTATTGGAAAGACTTTTCCATAACCGACTCTTGTGGCCGAATATCGAGGGGGCTTAGGCTCTAAAAGAGTTTTCTTTAACCTCGCAGGGTATGATGAAAAGCTCTCACCAGGATTGTGTTTCCAGGTCTATCTATTAGACGTTATTTCACCGATGCGAGTCCACTCTTGGGCAGCTGGTAATGTGAACTCATGGTTAGCTAAAGGTAATTAATTACTACAGAAAGCAAAGGCAGGTGGTAAAGAGGAAAGGGGTACAAGGGAAAGAGAGGCCTGGATCACTCCATTTCAACATTTCACTTCCATCTTGAATCGGCTCATCTTCTTTCTTCTTGGTTGGGAAAGATGAGAGACAGGTAAATAAGTCACCTATTCGTTACCAGAACGATATGCCTCAAGAAAAGAAGTCCCCTATAATATAAAGCTAGTCCCGTTCCACTCTTCTCTCAATGTCAGTGCTGGGAGATCGGGTACAGCGGGATCACTTTTCAACTTGTTAGTCTGCTATCGCTTCCTCGAATGCCATGGTAATTGATGTAGTAGAATCTCCAGTTTTTGCCTAAGCATCCGCCATCGAAGAGTTTGCAGTCGGAGGAGTCTGCCATTGCTGAATCGCTCGCTGACGCCTCAACAGATGCTCTTGCTGAGCCCTTCTTAGAAAAAAGTTTACTTTGGTCTATCTTTATCTGCCTTAATGGGCTCTCTGCTTGAGAGTAAAGCACGGGGATGTTGGTCAGGAACAACAGTTTTTTCATTTCTCATGAGTCCATGAATTCCTTCATTGAGTCAGTAGACGGGAGAGAGGAGGGGCCGGTTAAAGGTAGCCCAAGTCAATCGATCCGTTAGTGGCTGGCGCTTGGCTTCGTGCAGGCCTTTGCCTTCTTTCTTTCTATTCGTTACGTTAGTCTTTGCTCCAAGCGTAAACTTCTCTTTTCTCGAGCTTACTGAAGTAAGTCAATCTCACAACAGACAGTCCCCTATTCGGTTACCTATTCTGTAGATGAGAGGGGTCCAACTATAATAATGTATAAAACTATTATAGATTTTTAAACTATACTTGATTAAATTAAAAAAAAATTACATTTTGATTAAAAACATTGTCATCAAATTCATTTCAAATTAAAAACGTTGGCATTAGATTAAATTAAAAAAATATACTTATTAAAAACATAAACATCTGTTACTAACTAATGTTTTCAAATTCTCTAATTTACCTTAGATTCTTTCCAAATTTCCTAATAAAAATATTGGACATCAATTCCCTAATTTATCTCAAAGTCTTCCCATAATTATATCTCCTACCATTAATCCTAACAAAATATCTGATTTATCTCTCTCTTCTTTAGTCACACTTCCCAACAAATATTAAACGGTAATATTATCCTTCATCTTCAGTTCATCTTCAATTCATCAGCTATACAATCAATTTTGTTATCTAATCATCTCACTGTGAAACTTCCAATTGCTAATAGCCTTTTTTTTAATCTTTGAGAAACTCTATTAGATTCTGATTTACCTGGTCTTTAGAGGCAATTTGGGAGAGCATCAAAATCTTCCAATTTCAAAAACTTTGCCGCTTTAATGAGATGATTTTCAAATTTGGTTTATCATTTTTCTGTTATCATGCTTTGTGTCCTGAATAGCATTAGAACTATTTCATAATTTATTAAATTTGAGAATTTTGCATCTAGAAATGCTCATAGACATCATTTTGTATAAGAAATTAGGTATTTAAAGCAATATAAAATGTTTCTTTTTCATATGAAACGTTTATATTAGATCATTAAACGTAACCAAAAAAGTATCATTTTTAAGTAATCTTCTTTTATACAATTGACTTTTCTACTTTAGTTTATACTTGTACTTATTTATTAGGGCCTCATTTGGTAACTCGCCCCGGGGCCTCTAAAATCTCAGGATCAGCCCTGGTTCAAAGTAAACACGTAGAATGGTTTGTGTTAAGAGTTTTTCATTCGATTTCAAATTTTGTTAGTTTGAAAGAATTTTCTATGGGTTTAACCCATACGTTGCCATCTAAAATTGTCCATTTTGATAACTTTGCGCTCCCAATTTAAGAGGTAACTTATTAACCACTCCAACTCAATCATGACCCTCTTGTGGAAATCAGAATAGGTTCCATTATAAAGGTGTCCCGATTTCTTTAGCTTTGAGGAGTAGTCAATTCATTGTTTGATTTTTTTCTACCCAATATAACACTTCCTTTCTCGGAGCATTAAGTGTTATGAAATTTCACTCTGATTTCTCCTTCCATCTTTTATGGCCCATGTCTCTATCCTATTTACGATGATGTTTTGAGCTATTGTCCGGAGCTAAGTGGTCCTTTGCACTATTATTTTTTTAGTAAGGGGTTGACCCTGTTATCGCCTCATTTAACGAAAGCTCCAACCCATTGCATCAGATCCAGGAATGTTTTGGGCTATAATATTTTTAATTCTTGGGATAAGACATCGCTTCGGTAATTTGTTGTCGTGTCATAAACGACTACATCCATATTGAGCTTGCAAAATTGGATTGCCACTTCCTAGAACCGCTCCACCTAGTCTCGAAGGGATTCTCTGGGCTCTTAGACTAGATAGTTTAGATCCTATATGGTTTTTCTTTCAAGAATGGACGTGATAAACTGCTAGAATAAAACTCGTTCACCATCTGATTGAAACTTCAAATGGATCTAACATGAAGCTACTCATATTAGTAGTATGCTATGTTTTTTAGAGTAGTTGGGAAAAGTTGACACATAATGACATCTATGGCGGTAGTAGTTTCCAGCGCTCTTCTAATTTTTTTTTGACATGTGTTGTCGGATCTCCAGCTCCACTATAGTTATCTAAGGAGCGGTATATGAACCCTCGAGGCATAGTTATCTGAAACCGGTTATTCCCCTAATTTTTGAGAAACCCATAATCTCGGAGGAAGGCGGATTTAAGGCTGTCAAAATTCCCCAGGAAATTTATAAGGATAGCCTTCGCACCTGTGAGCATTCTATTATTGGGCGAATCACCCTAGCAAAGGGCGAACAACCATGGAAGAAACCGAAACTCAAGCATAAGCTTAACGCTTTGTGGAATAGATCCATGGTTTGGAAACTTATTTCATTAGGAAGTGGTTTTTACCATATTATCTTACCGTCTGCAGAAGTGCTTCAAGTGGTCTGGAGCCAAGGGGCAATCGCTCTTAAACCGGGCATTATTCGATTCTTCCTTTAGACGCCAGGATTCGACCCAAACAATCACAAATCATCATCGGCTCAGGTATGGGTGCGCTTCTACAACCTACCCTGGAAATTCTGGGACAAGAGGATTCTGTCCAGCATTGCAAGAGCAGTGGACATCCCATTATGGTTTGATCGCAATACTGTGGAAGGAGAACTGGGGCACTATGCCAGAGTTTTAATTGATGTGGACCTATCCCAGGACTTACAGTATAAGCTACGAGTGGATACTGATTGTAGAAGGCAATGGGTTCAACTGAATTATGAACATCTACCTGTATTTTGTACTTTTTTCCCGTTCCATCGGTCACTCAATGGTCCAGTGCAAGAAAACACAGGTGCAAGCCACCAGTAGACAACAGAGAGCGGGTAAAGAGCATGTGGTTCAAGAGCAGGCAACTAACAAAGCAAACATATAAACAGAAACAACAACTACTAGTCATACACTAGGCCCCAACAGACAAGGTGACTGCTGAAAGTCCCCAGAGAGATAAGGACGAAGGGGTGGCAAGCGCAGGTTCGTCTAAATGGGCAAATTACAGTAACGATGACCTCTATGAAACCGACATAGAACAGGCCCAGGTAGCTCAGCATGCCATACAGATTTATTCAGGCCCATGTTAGTGCAGAATGAATATCAGGATTGGGATGTGCCCAGACCAGTGAACATTATTCAACCACCAGTTGTACAACAACAGTCTGAGGCTGATAAACAGGAATCAAAGGAGCCATGGGTTAATATGAAAAAGAAGAAAACGGTTCAGATTCCATCAGCAGCTAGAGCTAAGAGGCTCAGCCGACCACCAAAACGATTCCAATGATAGTGCTCTTTTGGAACTGTCGAGGTATTAACAATTCAAAGACATAAATGGCACTGAGGAGACTATGTCATATTCATCGTCCTGATCTTATTTGCCTCACTGAGCCAATGGTATCATGAGAGACCATCCCCTCAACTTTTTGGTGTTCTTTAGGTTTGTCCTTTATAGCTTGCAATACTGTACCTCGCCCCTCTCTTTGGATTCTATCGAACAATTCTCTAGTCATGAGTCTTTCTGCGGCTGGGAACCAACATGTCACAATTGAAATTCATCAAAAGGGTACATCTCAACACATATCCTTCGTTTATAGAAACAACACGAATATGGGTCGTTTGGGTTTATGGTCCGATCTAATAGCAGGACACACAAACTGGGGTAACTGGATGATGATAGGCGACTTCAATGCCGTCACTGGCGCACACGAGAAAATAGGGGCCCCGCCGACAAGGGGAGCATGTACGGACTTCAAATCTTTTATCAGTTCTTGTAACCTAATAGATGTTAACACCTCCGGAGCTCAATACACGTGGTCGAATGGCCGACAAGGCATGGCTCATGTGGAATCTAGACTTATAGAGCATTGATGTCGTCTGACTTCATGGACCAGTGGGGTTCGGTTCACTACACTGCTTTACCCCATCATTGCTTGGATCACTCACCTCTGTTGCTATCATGTAGTAATGAATGATCTAGGGCCTCGCATTTCTGATTCCTCCCTATGTGGTTATCACATCCATCCCTGAAAGACGTAGTTGCTGATCATTGGCGGAATTCTGCTATCTCCCTTCCCTCGGCTTAACTATTGTGCCACAAACTTAAGACTTTACGTTTGATACTCCGTCAATGGAATCAGGAGGTTTTTGGCAGGGTTGAGGAGAATTTATCTCAGGTAGAGGCTCACCTAGCAGAAACTCAGTGGGAGATAAGTGATTTAGGGTCATCGGCTGAACGGACATCCTGTGAATCTGAATATGAAGCTCAATTACTCAGGCAGAAGTTACTAAACCATGATAAGAGCAGAATCAGGTGGTTGAAAGCTGGGGACCGAAACTCTGCTTTCTTCTATTGCGCTACAAAGATTTGATCAGCCACTACTAAGATAGTGACTATGATGATTGACAATCACTTGTCGTCAGATTCTGACTGTATTGCGTATTATGTAAGGATGTGATATCGGTCCGTAACTTGACTGTTTTGGACGGCAGAAAATAGTAGGAAAGGAACTCCTTTTCGAGCTCTTCCCATGACGTGATGGATCCCGCCTCCAATGAGTGTAGCCATTCCAACGCCTGTCCTGTCAATGAAAAAGGAAACAATTTCAGTCTCACAGCCTCAACGGGAACACCATTTTGCCGAGAGGTATCGGCACACATAAGAAATTTATCCAGTTGGGGTTCTCATGGAGTTCCCCTCCGAATTGACCACATTGTTGTATCAATTGGATCATTCCGGTCTTGATCTCGTATGTGTTGGCCGGGATCGTGGGAGCGACAATGCCGTTGCGATTTTAGGGACGATGCGGCGCAAGGATCTCCATCATCGAACGCGTATCATTGCCCCCGCGGACGTTGTTCACGTGTGGCCTTTGGTTTCCGTCGGGTTGGTTGACCTCGGCGTTGGGGTTTGCCATTTTCTCTTTTCGAATCCTACAAAGAGTACGTTCAATTTCAAGATCAATAGGAATAAGAGAATCACTTTTCGATCGGGTGTGCATAAAGTAAAAAGAAGTATAAAAGGTTATCAACAAGAAAGAATAATGTTAGTCATAGTATATATAAACAATTTATACAAAAAGAATGCTTAAACTAACAATGAAACATTTTTGTCTAATATTGTAGGAGATTATAAATCCCTGGCAACGGCACTAAAAACTTGATAGCGTGACGCCTAGTGGTAGAGTCTCTTACGACGATTAAATGTGTATTGCGGTGAATGTGCTATGTCTATGGATGTGGTCTTTATAAATTGCTCTTGACTCTACTTAGACGCTACGACTACTTAGGGGCAAGTGTACCCCGTCGTATCAAGTAATAATCCGGTTAAGACCGGGTATCGAATCCACGGGATTTATAATTACAAGTATTAGACGACTCGGTTTCGTATGTTATTTAAGCGGTGATTACTTTGGGGTAAAGTAAGATACAACTACACACTAACTATTGGCGATGCAGATTTATGTGGCTAAAACTCTATGAAGTGGGATGAATGTGATAAGTTATAACCACGACAAATAATGACTCTAAATGTATACGGATAGTAAATCGCTCTTGCAAAGACGACTAAGTGAAGTAAGACCGACCCGTGAAGCACTTAGACTACGTGATTTCTAGTCAAGGCGTGTCTAAAGCGGGGGAATTAGAAACTAGGGCCCGTAAGTTACGTGGCTTGTCAATTCCTACGGTTTCCGATTTGTCACTTCCGGTAGGGCAACACCTATATAACTCCCTAAGGATAGCCCGAATGGCGTCGGAAATCGCGTTCTCCTACACAATAGTCAATTATCAATATCAAAACAAGTAGCAAGCACTAATACATAAAGGGAAATAGAGATTATAAATCATGAAATTATAAATATGAAATGTATATAAATGGAATACAACCAAGCCTAGTACATAGGAAGAGTACAAGCTAATTAGCACGTAAAAGGGGAGAATCCGCCCTTGAAACTAGCTAACCGGACTCAAAGCCGTCTCCTAGGTCGTGGAGGTGGAACTCTCGAGCTTGGTGACGAATGGTGGAGCGGAACTTCAATGGAATGCCGGAACAACCGAACAAGCTCTCGAGGTGGAGAGTTTAGCTACAAAAATTGAATCTATCCTACAACAAGTAACAAAACAAGTATAGTTTGCTCTCTAGTGTATAATTATTTCTTAGTTCATAAGGTATCAAATGAAGTTCAAGAGCTTCCTATTTATAGACATCAAGCAAGGGCAAGCTTGTAATTTCACAAAGCACAAGTATGGAGCAACATCATTGAGTGCAGAAATCCCATGATACGCCCCGCGTAAGTGCCCATTCCGTCAGAAATCTCCTGCATGTGGACCAATTCCGTGTCTAATTGTCTCAAACACGCCCTGCGTAGCTGAAGTACGCCCCGCGTGTTTGAGTCTCTGAAGTTTTATTGCTTGAATTGGTGCTTTTACGCCGTGCGTAGCTGAAGTACGCCCCACGTAAAAGAGTCTCTGATCTTTTTACGTTGAAGAACTGCCTTTTACGCCCCGTGTATATGGTGATACGCCCCGCGTATGGAGAGTTGACTCTGGGAGACAATGCAGTCTGATTTTCAGGATTAGGCCAATTATTGCCGACATGTGTCATACGCCCCGCGTAGAGTGGCATACGCCCCGCGTATGCTGAGTCAGTTCCACATGGCTTCTGCGGATAAGGCAATCATTACCGACACCATGTTTCACGCCCCACGCAGGGGATTATACGCCCCGCGTATGGAGTGGATTTTTGCTCCTTTCTCGTACCTGAAATACAAATCTTGAGAGCCGAGTTAGCTTGACGTTTTTATTTCCTAAATTAATCAAAAACGAGGAAAATAAACTGAAAGTATGAGATTTATTTTTATTTCTTTATTTTATCAAAAACACTTTATTTTTGTAATTAAACTTATTTATTTTATCCAAAATCAACCCGTAAATCACGCTAAGAGATAGGGGTAAAATACCCCTATCAATCACCCTGCCTCAAGCATCTACATGGTTTAATAGGACCCACAAACCTACCATTAACCGACACCGAGTACTCCACAGAAGTAACACACAACATAATTCAATCAACCCATATCGGTGAGAATCCCAATTTAATCATAACCATACGGAGAAAGGTCCAATCAACCCTATCATAAGCCTTGCTTATATCCAACTTCAAGGCTACCTCGCCCACTTTGCCTCTATTTTTTCTCTTCATATAATGTAACGATTCAAAGGATACCATGATACTATCAGTAATAGACCTGCCAGGGACAAAAGCAGATTGGCTCTCTCACACTATGCAAGGCATCACTCCTTTTAGCCTATTAGCTAACACCTTAGCAATCAACTTATATAGGTCATTACAAAGAGAGATGGGTCTAAAGTCCTTCATAATTTCAGGGTTATCAATTTTAGGGATTAATACAATAATCGTATCATTCAGATTAGCAATGAATTTTCATCGCTCAGGTTCAAGCATTAACAACCTCTGACCCAATAATATCCTAGAAACATTGAAAGAACCCCGGGTTCAAGCCGTCAGGTCTAGGCGATTTATTAGGGTGCATTTGTGTTGGGGTTTAGTGTCCTATAGACAATTGTTCTAGGATACAAACTTGATGTAAATGAATTGTTCTTTATATCATTTGTTTTAATGAGATATATGTTTTATAACTATATAAAGGCAATCCCTTTTAAGCACTAAATAAAGTCTAATAAAAGGAAATCCGTAAGTTATTTAAAGTGATTATAAAGTGTTCATACAAGCATGAAGTGAGACAAAACTTTATAATAAACTGATAAACTTAAAACCACCCCAAGTCAAGTGATATGTTTGGGATTGATATATCACTATTGAGACTTGTATGTAACAATGTCTTCTGTCCGAAAGAAAGCTGATCTCACAAGCTTCATATATACAGATATCTGGACAGTTACATAGATCCGATGAAAAGTTGTTCATTGGGATTGGGGATCCGATTTGAGATAACAGGATGGGTAGATTCATCCTTGTCACATGTTCATCTCATTGGTATTAATGGGTATAACTAATCCTCAGACTCAAAGGAATATTAATTGGTATTCTGGATTACGGAATGTGACGCTTTGACTCTGGTGTAACACGATCCTTAACAGAGATGACTCTGGGGTGTGAACAGTAGACGTTGGGTATCACAGGAAGGTGATTGCGGGATCGTTATATATTGGATTAAGCATTTATCACTCCCGATAAATGGGAGATACATCCAAGGATCGCTTGTGGAAGACTCGACTCTAAATCCTTGCAAGGTGATAGCTTAAGACTTGAAATACAGATTTCACTTAACCTATCTATTTGAGTTGACTCGGCCTGTACAAGTAAAACGAACGTCTCGCTATATTTGACTTGACATCACCCATAGTCATAAGATTCAGTTCAAGGATGTAGTTGATAAAGGATCGAATTATACTGTAACTAATACGGAAAGGTTAACGACAGAATCAACCTGTCTTCTTATAGCTCTGGGGGAAT
Organism: Euphorbia lathyris; assembly: GCF_963576675.1. Lineage (NCBI taxonomy): Eukaryota > Viridiplantae > Streptophyta > Magnoliopsida > Malpighiales > Euphorbiaceae > Euphorbia > Euphorbia lathyris. Next base: position 72,441,449 of record NC_088912.1, on the reverse strand, counting down.
GATTACGGACTTGCTAATCACATACTCTGTACATCATTCCGTTATGCAAAGATTAAATATAATTCTTAGAAAATTAATTTAATAACGTTGCATACGGCTAGAAGCAATAAGAACCTAATGGGTCACACATAAGACTTGGAACCTAAAAGAGAGATAAATGTTAATTAATTGATGGAAACCCAATTGAGCCCAATAAGGCCCATGGACCAGGGGGGTCGAAATTCATGTAGCTAAATACATGAATAATTATTTTGATTTTGTTAATTCTAATTGGATTAGGATTATGAATTAAATTAATTAAGAGATAAATAAGTTAGGAGTTTTAATTAGATTATAATACTCCTATTATTATCCAATAAGGTTATTATTATTATCCTTAATATATTAGATATATAATGAGATAATAATTAGGAATTCTATTCCGAATTGAATTCCTATTCAGTAACCTAATTCTATCTAACTAGGGATTAGATACAAGAGATTATAAATACCCTTCCCCCTAGGATTTTTGGAATCCCCAAAGAGAGCAAGCCCTAGAGATTTTCGAAATCCATATAGTGCAAGAGAGAGAAAATTTCGACACCCCTAGTTCGAAGTCGAGATTTTCTACGGCTTCTTTCGGATCAATTGATTTCATCTATTTCTCTTATCCTTGATCTTGTGTTGATTAGTTAGAGGCAATCTACTTTGTTTCCTATTCAACGGTTGATTCTAAATTAATCTTCCCGTGTTTTATTTCGTGTTTGGGAACTCGGAGAAGAGTTGTGGGTACTTCATTAACAACGGTAGATTGATCATCAAAAGGTAATTCTTCTTATCCCTCTTTATATGAAATAACGATTAACGGATCCTATGGTTAAATGGAAATAGGTTAAAATTTTTATATTTCCGCTGCTATACCTTAGCCTAATTTCCAACAGTGGTATCAGAGACATCGTTAAATCCGTTATTTCATATATGAAAGTTTAGAAGTTTTCAATAGGATTGAATAAATATTTATAGTTAGGATTAATTAACAAATTGTTTTGATTAATTAATTCTAAAGATAAATAAGTTTTAATTAATTGTTAATTAAAATAGATTATGCGTATGTTCCTAATTATTTTGGTTGATAATCATTATAACGAAATCTATTAGTTTTATAGTTAGATTGATAAAATCAGTTTTATTAATTCTAAAGATAAAACGGAAATCTATAGTAGTTTTTCCTATTTTCTGAAAATCGTTTTAAAACCGTTTTAGAACTGATATATATATTTAAAATTATTATTATATAAAAAAAATAAATACGACAGCAGCCCGAGTCGCGCCTCGCGGCGCGACTGGCTGTTGTCGCGCGGCGCCTGGCCGCCGCTGCCGCAAGGCAGCGGCGGTTCAGCCGCGCTAGGGCTGCTGCCAATCGGCAACAGCCCACTCTCGGGCCCGGCCCGAGACCCACTTGATTTTAAATTGTTTAAAATCGTTTTTATATTTAAATATATATATGTTTCAGAAATTGATAGTTTTCTGTTTTGATTATCGAATGAAAATTTGTTTAAAAGTTTTTTTTACCAATTTGTAAATCAAAATGTTAAATGAATTAAAATCAAAATAATTGGAACGTGCATAATTAAAGTTTTGCATAGTTATATTAATCTAAAGATTAATATAAAAGATACGAAACTATTAGAAGTAAAATTGGATGAAAGTTAATTTGATAAGTTAATGTGATCAACATAAATATTACATAAGACAGTTATGTAATCAACCAATTAAATTTATTTAATTGAGTCTATGCATGTTTGGAGTTATGGACATATTTGGACCCTCTTTTAGTCTTTTGGTATTTTTGAAATAGGGCCCGCGAGTCCTGCCTTTCTACTATCTATTGTAATTTCTCCTCTCATCCGATTCCCTTCAATTCAATTGAAGTTTTCTTTAGTAGTATAGAAATTAATTTGTAATTTCAAGGCGCCATGGAGAAGACGGAGGATCTAAAGAGAAATATGTAATAGTTAGTATTTTCTTAGGTTTGCGCTTTTATTCCGTCTCTGGCTCGGCGGAATAATTTAGATGATATGTCCATAACGCCAATGTATGTGAATGTATGTGTCTGATGTATGCTAAAGCAAATCAAGACTAAGTTAGATTATGAGACCTAAAATAAAATCCCTCATTAAAAAGTTAAGTAAATAAGCAAGTTATTAAAAATCGGTTGCCCCTCCCTAATATTATAATTCAGCTGGCAGTACTGAGGGCCTTTGGGTTGTTGAGTAAACTCAAGCTCGGGGTCTTACGGTAACACCTGAATTATCGAAAATCATTTTTCATGAATATGGGGTAATACTTAAATTAGATTATGATAATTGGATGAGTAAACTCATGTTGTCATAAACTAATGGGCAATATGGTTGAGATTAATATGAATAGCATATTAGTTACTAATGTGGTTAGTAACCCAATAACCTAGGAATCACATTAAGGATGTGATTGATTATATGAATCTACCTAATGAATGAGACTAGCTTGTTGAGTAAACTCAAGGCGAAATCTCAAGAGTTAGGATCCTAGCTCACTAAAGGATTTGTGAAATTCTTCGAATTAATATGGAGGGCTATTAATTTGGCAAAATAGTGGGAGCAATCTAAAATAAACTAAAAGGCCTATAATTTTAGATTGATATACTTTAAGCAAATGAATGACATACGTTTACTCTTTCTCACTCTCAGGTTTAATTAAACACACTCTTAAAATCATGACTAACACCAATCTGCAAAACATTCTTACCGATAACAAATTGAATGGTTCAAACTTCACCGACTGGTATCGCAACCTCAAAATTGTTTTGAAGTTCGAGAGGAAAGGGTATGTACTTGATACACCGATACCCCCTTACCCAACGGATGATGCTCCCTACCAAGAATTTTATGCTTGAAGCATAAATCTGATGATGATCAAACGGGAGACATCATACTTGCATCCCTGACACCGGAAGTTAAAAGGCAACTACATTCAGATATGGATGCCTATTCCATGGTCAAGCACCTAAAAGAGTTATTTGTGAATGAAACTCGGTGCGAGCGCTTCGAAATAACAAAGGAGTTATATAAAAGCAAGATGTAGGTGGGCGCATCTGTAATGGCACACTGTGCCAAGATGATCAGCCTTATCACCAAGTTTTCTAGTATTGGAGATGCGATGGACCATGAACTAAGTGAAAACTTACTTCTTCAGTCCCTCCCCGAGAGTTACTCACAGTTCATCATGAACTACCAAATGAGTGGTTTGCAAACCTCTCTTGTAGAGCTTGCACATATGCTCGAGTCAGTCGAGCCCATTATAAAAGAAAACGAGGAGATACTGGCCCTTGCTATTGAAGGATCTAGAAAAAGGAAAGGGGTCTCTCCCAATCCAAACCATCTTGATAAAAGCAAGGGGGCTGTGCTCACCGAAACGAAGGGAAAGGAATTAAAGAAGCCCAAAGGAAAGTGCTACTATTGTGGTGACTTGGGGCATTGGAAGAGGAACTGCATGGAGTACCTAACCTTCCACGAGAAGGAAAATAACGGTGCTTCACCATATTGTATGTTTTATATTGAAATAAATACAGTTTCACAGTCTGAATCTTGGGTACTTGATACCGGATGTGGATCTCATATTTGTACAAATATGCAGGAGCTAAAACAGACTAATGAACTAAAGAAAGGAAGCATAACTTGCGAGTGGGAAATGGAGCAAGAGTTGCAGCCCTCGCAATTGGAGATTATGTTTTAAATTTGCCCTCTGGGCTTGTAATAGAATTAAGGAACTGTTTGTACGTTCCGCAAATGTCTCGTAACATTATTTCTATTAGCCGTCTTGTTGACGACGGTTTTCATATTTCAATAAAAGACAAGAGTTGCAATTTTTATAAAGATTCGATCTTTTATTTTTCAGGAATATCACAAAATGGGATTTATGTGTTAGATGACAAAATTCCTGTTTTTGCAATTGATACCAAAAGACATAAGCTAGATAATTCAACTTACTTGTGGCATTGTCGTTTAGGCCATATAAACAAGAGACACATGCTAAAGCTCCATTCAGATGGGCTTATAGATCCAATCGATCCCGAATCATTGGAAACATGTGAATCATGTTTAAAAGGTAAAATGACAAAGACACCCTTTAGCAATAAAGGTGAGCGTGTATCAGACACTCTAGGACTCATTCATTCAGATGTATGCGGTCCTATGTCAGTCCAAGCAAGAGGAGGATTCAGATTCTTCGTAAGCTTCATAGATGACCATACCCGATATGGTTACATCTACTTGATGAAGCACAAATCAGAAGCTTTTGAGAAATTCAAATGCTTCAAGAATGAAGTAGAAAATCAATTAGGAAAGAAAATAAAGACGCTTCGATCTGATCGAGGTGGCGAATATCTTTCAGATGATTTTCTGAATTATCTAACTGAATGTGGGATATGCTCACAATGGACACCTCCCTATACACCACAACACAATGGTGTGTCCGAGAGGAGAAACCGTACCCTACTAGATATGGTACGATCCATGATGAGCATGGCCTTACTTCCAAAGACGTTCTGGGGCTATGCCTTAGAAACTGCCCTCTTCACCCTAAATCGAGTACCAACTAAATCCGCTAGTTCCACACCATATGAATTGTTCGTTGGTAGGAAACCCGTGTTCTCATTTATGAGAGTATAGGGTTGTTCAGCATTTGTCAAACGCATTGCGTCTGACAAACTAGATTTGAAATCTGATAAATGTTTCTTCATTGGATACCCTAAGGAAACTATGGGATATTACTTCTATCATCCAGATGATCAGAAAGTAATAGTATCCAAACACGCAACCTTTTTAGAGAAAGAGTTTCTCGAAGAAACACAAAAGGGAAACATGATTGAACTTGACGAAGTTCAAGAAGAAGAAACACCGACTGAAACAACAGAGGCGGTTGAGGTACCCGAAGAAGTCCCATTAGATGAGACTCCAGTGCCACCTATTCGTAGATCACAAAGAGTTCGTGAACTCCCAGTTAGATATGGTTTTCTAGTGGGAGATGATAATGAGGTTCTCGTGTTAGACGACGAACCCGAAAACTACGAAGAGGCTCTTACTAGTCCAGATTCTAAAGCATGGCTTGAGGCCATGGATTCTGAAATGGATTCATGTATACTAACCAAGTGTGGACTTTGGTTGATCCACCCGAAGGGATAATACCCATTGGGTGCAGGTGGATCTTCAAAAAGAAGACAGACATGGATGGAAAGGTTAGCACCTACAAAGCTAGGTTAGTAGCGAAAGGATATCGTCAGAAGCAAGGAATTGATTATGACGAAACTTTCTCTCCTGTGGCTATGTCCAAATCAATCAGAATCATGCTTGAAATTGCCGGTCATTTCTATTATGAGATTTGGCAAATGGATGTGAAAACAGCTTTCCTAAACGGAAACCTGCTTGAGGATGTATATATGATGCAGCCTGAAGGTTTCATATCGAAGGATGCAAATAAAGTTTGCAAACTTCAGAGATCCATTTATGGACTCAAGCAAGCATCAAGAAGCTGGAATAAGCGTTTTGACGAAACCATAAAACAATTTGGTTTCGAACAAAATTGCGAAGCAGCTTGCATTTACAAGAAAGCAAGTGGGAGCTCTATAGCATTTCTCATACTATATGTGGACGATATATTATTAATGCGAAATGACATTGCTCTACTACAGTCGGTAAAAGTATGGTTATCTGGTAACTTCTCAATGAAAGACCTTGGTGAAGCAGCTTATATACTTGGTATAAAGATCTACAGAGATAGATCGAGAAGACTGCTTGGTTTTTCACAGGCTACATACATTGAAAAGGTGCTAAATCGGTTTAGCATGCTTGAATCGAAACGAGGTAACTTACCCATGCTACATGGAGTAAAGTTAAACAATCATCAATGTCCTAAAACCGATGATGACAAAAGACGCATGGCTGTAGTCCCGTACGCCAGCGCAATCTGTTCGATTATGTATGCTATGCTATGCACTAGACCTGACGTAGCGTTCGCGTTATCTGTAACGAGTCGTTACCAAGGGAATCCGGGAGACGAGCATTGGATTGCCGTCAAGAACATTCTTAAGTACTTGAGAAGAACTAAAGATATGTTCCTAGTGTACGGAGAAGGTGATCTGAAAATAGAAGGATTTTCAGACGCAAGTCATCTCACAGATGAGAATGATTTTAAATCCCAATCAGGATACCTGTTTATCTTGAATGGGGGCGCGGTCAGTTGGAAGAGTTCCAAGCAGGGAAGCGTAGCTTTCTCTGTGACTGAGTCAGAGTATATCGCAACTGCGGAAGCAGTAAAGGAAGCGGTTTGGATTAGAAAGTTCATTACAGAACTTGGTGTGGTGCCTGACATTGTAAATCCCATTACACTGTATTGTGATAACAATGGAGCCATTGCGCAAGCAAAGGAACCACGGTCTCATAATGCGTCCAAGCATTACCTTAAGCGATACCACATCATTAAAGAGATTGTGGCTAGAGGAGATGTGAGAATAGAAAGAGTACCCAAAGAGGACAACGTTGCAGATCCGTTGACAAAGCCTTTAACCTAGAAAGTACATGATCGTCATTTAACTTCTACTGGGATAAGTTTTAGAAACAATTGGCTTTACTCCAAGTGGGAGTATGTTGGGGTTTAGTGTCCTATAGACAATTGTTCTAGGATACAAACTTAATGTAAATGAATTGTTCTTTATATCATTTGTTTTAATGAGATATATGTTTTATAACTATATAAAGGTAATCCCTTTTAAGCACTAAATAAAGTATAATAAAAGGAAATCCTTAAGTTTATTTAAAGTGATTATAAAGTGTTCATACAAGCATGAAGTGAGACAAAACTTTATAATAAACTGATAAACTTAAAACCACCCCAAGTCAAGTGATATGTTTGGGATTGATATATCACTGTTGAGACTTGTATGTAACAATGTCTTCTGTCCGACAGAAAGCTGATCTCACAAGCTTCATATATACAGATATCTGGACAGTTACATAGATCCGATGAAAAGTTGTTCATTAGGATTGGGGATCCGATTTGAGATAACAGTATGGGTAGATTCATCCTTGTCACCTGTTCATCTCATTGGTATTAATGGGTATAACTAATCCTCAGACTCAAAGGAATATTAATTGGTATTCTGGATTACGGAATGTGACGCTTTGACTCTGGTGTAACACGATCCTTAATAGAGATGACTCTGGGGTGTGAACAGTAGACGTTGGGTATCACAGGAAGTGATTGGGGGATCGTTATATATTGGATTGAGCATTTATCACTCCCGATAAATGGGAGATACATCCAAGGATTGCTTGTGAAAGACTCGACTCTAAATCCTTGCAAGGTGATAGCTTAAGACTTAAAATACAGATTTCACTTAACCTATCTATTTGAGTTGACTCGGCCTGTACAAGTAAAACGAACGTCTCGCTATATGTGACTTCACATCACCCATAGTCATAAGATTCAGTTCAAGGATGTAGTTGATAAAGGATCGAATTATACTGTAACTAATACGGAAAGGTTAACGACAGAATCAACCTGTCTTCTTATAGCTCTGGGGGAATGATTACGGACTTGCTAATCACATACTCTGTACATCATTCCGTTATGCAAAGATTAAATATAATTCTTAGAAAATTAATTTAATAACGTTGCATACGGCTAGAAGCAATAAGAACCTAATGGGTCACACATAAGACTTGGAACCTAAAAGAGAGATAGATGTTAATTAATTGATGGAAGCCCAATTGAGCCCAATAAGGCCCATGGACCAAGGGGGGGTCGAAATTCATGTAGCTAAATACATGAATAATTAATTTGATTTTGTTAATTCTAATTGGATTAGGATTATGAATTAAATTAATTAATAGATAAATAAGTTAGGAGTTTTAATTAGATTATAATACTCCTATTATTATCCAATAAGGTTATTATTATTATCCTTAATATATTAGATATATAATGAGATAATAATTAGGAATTCTATTCCGAATTGAATTCCTATTCAGTAACCTAATTCTATCTAACTAGGGATTAGATACAAGAGATTATAAATACCCTTCCCCCTAGGATTTTCGAAATCCCCAAAGAGAGCAAGCCCTAGAGATTTTCGAAATCCATATAGTGCAAGAGAGAGAAAATTTCGACACCCCTAGTTCGAAGTCGAGATTTTCTACGGCTTCTTTTGGATCAATTGATTTCATCTATTTCTCTTATCCTTGATCTTGTGTTGATTAGTTAGAGGCAATCTACTTTGGTTGTTATTCAACGGTTGATTCTAAATTAATCTTCCCGTGTTTTATTTCTTGGTTGGGAACTCGGAGAAGAGTTGTGGGCACTTCATTAACAACGGTAGATTGATCATCAAAAGGTAATTCTTCGTATCCCTCTTTATATGAAATAATGATTAATGGATCCTATGGTTAAATGAAAATAGGTTAAAAATTTTATATTTCCGCTGCTATACCTTAGCCTAATTTCCAACAATTTGAAACATGGCAATCTTAAATTCATCATAAGTAAATGGGGAAAGCAAATTGCTATTCATATCAGCCGAGACAAGTGGCTCAAGCACGTCAACAGCCTTATAGCAAGCATGAAGAGGGCTAGCAAACAAATCAATAAAGTATGCATTAACAATATTACCAAGATCAGGCATACCTTTAACCCACTGACCGCGTAATAGCATAATTTCAGAATTTTTCAGAGTTTGAACCTTTCTATCGCATTGATTTTTCAACACGAACTTCCTGACATATGGTTCCTTGATTTGAACAATGAAGATTGTTGGGATTTTTTGATAAGAATACAGAAGAAATTAAAAAGAAAATGGTGATAACAATTTTATTCAATCTGGTTATGTTCTGCACAAAATGAAAGATACAGATTTATGCCTTTTCATAGGCTTATAATGTAACAAAGAAAGTAGATTTTTAAGGAACAAGAAAATCCACACTATTTATCCCACTAACAAATTAAAGACCCAATAAACTAGACTTAGTCAAAAAATAAACTTTGAATCAAAACTAAAAAATCTCAACATTCCCTCATGATTCAAAGTTTTTTTTACATATGATCTACTTCCCATCATCGTCTTCTAATCGGAGCACTTCTCCTCGCAAATTGCTTCTCGGTGCACTTCTCATCGAAAATGGCTTCTGGGTGCACTTCTCACCCACCTTCAATTATTGGTGCACTTCTCTCCAATATTAAAATGCTAATTCTTCATCAAAATCATATGCCAAATTGACATGTTCATCTGTTTTATTATTTCTGCAATTCCTTTGAATATGCCCAAATTTCTTGCATTTGAAACACTGAGGCTTGCCCTTGTGCCAACAGTCTTTTTCTTCATGGCCATGTTTCTCACAATGACCACATTGAGGAATTTTCATTTTTCCGTTTGAAGTTTTGGTAAAAAAAAGCTTCTTCAACCACTTTTTCATTTTCTCCATTTCTCATTGCCCTTCTTTGTTCTTGAGCCTGCAAAGAATTAATTAATTCGGATAAAGATAATTTATTTATATCTCTTGAATCTTCAAGAGATGACAGTTTTTGTTGGAAAATGAATGAGATGATTTTATAATAACACAATTTGATGTGGAAAGTATACATTATTGATGTGATACTGAGTTTAAATACAGTAGAAACACAGTTACAGAATAACTGTTCAATAACTACATCATACAAATCAGTGATTTAAATAACCACTTGAGGCAACTAACTAAATCATACAGATGAAAAATACAGGATAAGATAACAGTTACTAAAGCATAAATTTATCTTTCCTGTAATGTAGTCACTACCTCCTTGCTTTGGTTACTGCAAATTCTAAACTTTTCTCTAAGGAACTCTAAAGAAACATTTGTGTCCTATTTGTTTTTTCTTAATAATGAGGTCTGCAAGTGTGCGCCGTGGACATGCGTCTTTGGACAAAAATGACTCAAGCAATTTCTCCTCATGCTCATCAATCTCATCATAATCACCAAACTGAGTTTGAGTTTCAGAGAAACCATTAAAATCGTCAAGGTCCCCTTCTTCATCTTCTTTTCGATCCTTGGCATTTTCTTCTTCAGCTAAAGCAAAGGCTGCAAATGCAGTAGTACCATTAGGATTTTTCTCCTCAACCTCCTCTTGAATTTCCTTCTGCTGAATCAATGACTCTTTCAAATTTTTTAAACTCAAACCTGATGAGATCATCTTTTCACAGACTTCTGAATTAATTTGTGTTTCAGTAAACTCTTTTTGCTCCTCCTTCAATGGATTCAATGCTAAGATCTTGCCTTTCATCTTCACTTTGAAGACATCTTTTTCCGCTGAATCCTTTATGATGCAGTGATTTGTTTCAAATAAAACTTTGAAACCCTTCTCAAGAACTTGTCCAACCCTTAACAAATTCTGACTTATGTTAGGCACAAATAATACATCTTTGATTATTTTTGTACCTGAAGTGCTCTTAATAGCCACTGCACCTTTTCCCTTCACTGGAATGTACTCTCCATTTCCAATTTTAACTTTGGAAACTGCTGAAGTATCTAGCTCTTTGAACAAAGAGCGATCATAAGTCATATGGTTCGTACATCCGCTATCTACAAGCCAATTATCACTTGAATTTCCAGGAGCAAAACATGAAGCCACAAAAAGATACTCATCTTCTTCGTGATCAGCAACTTGAGCAACATTTTTCTCATGGGTTTCTGAATTTTGTTGAGTGTTGCTTTTACAAATCTTTTGATGATGTCCCATATTTTGGCACTTCTCACATTGTTGATCTGGTCGTCTCCAACATTTAAAAGGTGGATGACCTTTTTTCCCACAATGATGACAAGGAGGAAAGTCAGATTTATTCTTTTTGTACTTCATCCCCTTTTCTCCCTGGTTAGATTGACCATTTGCAAATAATGCACCTTCAACAAAATTCTCAGACCTCAAAAGTCTCCTATGCTCTTATGCCTGCAAAGCGTTCAACAACTCTGCTAAACTAATTTTTGACAGATCCTTAGTGTTTTCCAGAGAAGAAATGGTTGCCTCAAACCTTTTAGGAACAGTCATAAGAAGATTTTGAACTAATCTAGAATCAGGAAATTTAGTACCGAGTAATCTTACTTTGTTAGCAATGCTAAGCAATTTGTCTGAATAATCTTTGACAGTTTCTGAATCCTTCATCTTTTGAAATTCAAATTCTCTGATCAAGTTAAGAGCCTTCATTCCCTTGATCTTCTCATCTCCTTCAAATTCATTCTTCAAGAAATTCCAGACTTCAAAAGCTGATTTCATTGTCATGATTCTGATAAAGATATCAGATGAGACTGCAACAAATAATGTAGCATTGGCCTTCGACTTTCTTGATTTCTTCTCCTTGTCATTTTTTATCTACGCCATAGTTGGATTCTCGGACAATGGAGGAACTTCGTAGTCCTCTTCAACAGCTTCCCAGAGATCATTAGCCTCTAGATGTGACAAAAAGAGAAAAAGAAATAATAACAAATTCACAAGTCCCTCAAGAAGAGAGCTCTGATACCATTTGTTGGAAAATGAATGAGATGATTTTATAACAACACAATTTGCTGTGGAAATTATACATTATTGATGTGATACTAAGTTTAAATACAGCAGAAACACAGTTACTGAATAACTATTCAATAACTGCATCCTACAAATCAGTGATTTAAATAACCACTTGAGGCAACTAACTAAATCATACAGATGAAAAATACAGGATAAGATAACAGTTATTAAAGCATAAATTTAACAGTTTTGCCTCAAACCTTTCAGGCAAGCTCACAAACAATTTTTCTACAATTCTACTGTCTGGTAGATCTTGTCCCATCAACCGAATCTTGTTCACCACCGCCATCAATTTGTCATAATACTCATGAATCAACTCTTTTTCTTTCATACTTAGAGTCTCGAAATCCCTTTTGAGATTCAAGACTTGCATCCTCCTTGTTCTTTCATTGCGTTGGTAAAGTTCTTTTAACTTATCCCAAGCCTCTTTTCCTGTTTCACAAATCATGATTCTTGTGAAAATTGATTCTGAAACAGCAGCATGGATTATTGATAAAGCTCTTGGAGCCTTTGTTTATTCATCTTCATGAAATTTGATTTGATTTAGTGTTGGATTGTTTCCAAGGGGTGGTATGTCCCTCTCAAATTCAACCCACTGCCATAAACCCAACCCTCTCAGATGAGCTTTCATTTTGACAGCCCAAATTTGGTAATTTTCGCCATTAAAAATTGGAGAAATAATTGATTGGTGGTTGGAAGCCATGGTTGGGTTTTCTTTCAAAAAAGAAAAAAAACTCACAGATCCATTGAAGATCACTAAGGCTCTGATACTAATTGTTGGGATTTTTTGATAAGAATACAGAAGAAATTAATAAGAAAATGGTGATAACAATTTTATTCAATCTGGTTATGTTCTACACAAAATGAAAGATACAGATTTATGCCTTTTTATAGGCTTATAATGTAACAAAGAAAGCAGATTTTTAAGGAACAAGAAAATCCACACTATTTATCCCACTAACAAATTAAAGACCTAGTAAACTAGACTTAGTTAAAAAATAAACTTTGAATCAAAGACTAAAAAATCTCAACAAATATTGGGTTTTCAGTTCTGAAGAGTATTTTCGTTTTGAAGAGTATTCCTCTTTGCTTGATTTTATCTATTATCTTGATGGAGAATTTCAAGAGTATGCTGTTAATCTTTTTATGCGTCTAATTTATTTAGGAGGAACCATTGTATCCAATTATTATTTGATATACTAGAAGATTTAAACATATTAGGGTCTCATGTTTTTACTCCTTGTATTGAAGGAGTTTTCTACGTAAAAATATTAAGTATTGTGTTTTGTTTGTGAGGGTCACTTGGTGGCCTTTATAGCCGGTCCCAAGCCCGGACAAAGGAGGAGGGTTGCGGTAGGTTTGTGGCGGCCAGCGTAAAACTTAGCCACATCTTATGACATGAACCATAATATAAATATCGTGGGGTCGCTCCCTACTCAGCGATGCGCTGCACTTCCTAGACCCGGGTGTAGTGATAAATGTGCAAGGGTTGCTAGGTCGTCGCCCCGAAGCGGCGCACCACCCTAGGACCCAGGGGTGGTGTCAAATATGCAAGGGTTGCGGGTGAATAAGCTAGTCCACGGTGAAGGAAATTAAGGCTAAGGTATAGCAGCGGAAATATAAAATTTTAGCCTACTTCCTTTTAACCAAAGGATCCGTTAATCGTTATTTCATATAAAGAGGGATAAGAAGAAATACCTTTTGAAGAACAATCTACCGTTGTTAAAGAAGCGCCCACAATTCTTCTTCGAGTTCCCAAGCACGAAGTATAACACGGTGAGGTTAAGTTAGAACCAACCGTATGAGATGCAACCAAAATAGATTGCCTCTAATTAACCAACACAAGATCAAAGAGAAAGAAAGATAGATGAAATTAATCGATCGATGGAAGCCGTATGAATTCTTGTCCACGAACTAGGGGATGCGAATTCACTTTCTCTCTCTATTGTATGTTTCGAAAATCACAATGAGGGGAGGGGTTAGGCTTAGTCGAAATTCATGTAGTAGGGGGGTATATATAATAACTTGTATCTAAACCCTAGTTAGATAGGAATAGGTTACTTAATAGGAATTCAATTCGGAATAGGATTCCCAATTATTATCTTATAATACATCTAATATATCTAGGATAATAATAAATAACCTAATTGGATAATAATAGGAGTATATTAATCTAATTAAAACTCCTAACTTAATTATCTCTTAATTAATTTAATTCATAAACCTAATCAAATTAGGATTAATGGAACTAAAATAATTCCTTATTTATTATATATAAATTTTGGCCCCCCTCTATTTAAATGGGCCTTACTGGGCTCAATTGGGCTTCCATCTATTAATGACATCCATCTCTCTTTTGGTTCCAAGTCTTATGTGTGATCCATTAGGTTCTTACTACTTCTGGCCGTATGCAACTATTAAATTAATTTCTTCAAGAATTATATTTAATCCTTGCATAACGGAATGATGTACTGAGTATGTTATTGGCAAGTCTGTAATCATTCCCCCAGAGTCCGTTAAGAAGACATGTTGATTCCGTCGTTAACCCTTCCGTATTAGTTACAGTATAATTCGATCCTTTATCAACTACATCCTTGAACTGAATCTTATGACTATGGGTGATGTCAAGTCACATATAGCGAGAGGTTCATTTTACTTGTATAGGCCGAGTCAACTCAAATAGATAGGTTAAGTGAAATCTGTATTTCTTACTCTTAAGCTATCACCTTGCAAGGATTTAGAGTCGAGTCTTCCGCAAGCGATCCTTGGATGTATCTCCCATTAATCGGGAGTGATAGATGCTCAATCCAATGTATAACTACTGTAGACACCGAGTCGGAGGACCTGTGACGAAAACCTGTAAACAAGACGGTTGATTCCGGAAGTTTTAAAACAAAAATATATAATAAGAAAAGAAAAGTTAATGTGAGTCGCGGTCGTCAAGTGGACGGCTCGCGAGTGCTCAGCGACGTGGTGCGAGCGCCTAGCGGCAGCCGACGCGTGTCCGACGACAGTTGGACGCACGTCCGGTAGCGCGGGGCGCACGCTCGATGTCCGTTGGGCGCGCAGGCCCGACAGCGCGAGGCGCACGCCCGATGGCCGATGGGCGAGCGCGCCCGGCAACCGCTGGGCGAGCGCCCAGCGACGTTGGGCGGACGCCCAACGGTCGTTGGGCGGACGCCCAACGGTCGTTGGGAGAACGCCCAACGTCAGTTGGGCGCGCGCGCCCAACGCTGGTTGGGCGCGCGCGCCCAACGCTGGTTGGGCGCGCGCCCAACTGAAGTTGGGCGTTCGCCCAACCATGTTGGGCGTTCGCCCAACATAGGTTGGGCGGGCGACGCCCAATTTTATTTGGGCGACGCCCAATTTTATTTGGGCGTCGCCCAAAGCTTCCGGAATCCAGTGCCTATTTAAGGCACGGATCCCAATGCATTTGGAGGAGGGGATTTTTTTGGAGAGCTTCTCACACTAGAACATTTTCTAGAGAGAGAGAGTTGATTTTTTTAGGAGAAAACATTTTTTTTTCCTAAAAATTGAAAATCTCCAAAACGTTAAATATTTTATCAAAAACATAAAAAAAACACCGGAAAATCACAACTCGTGGAATCGACCGACTTCGACTGTCAGATACCGAACTTGAGGTATTATCCGAGGACTAGACTCGTTTTATTTTATTTTATTTATTTCTTTTATTTATTTATTTTTATGTTATAATTTTATTTATTTAGTTATTTATTTATTTATCACGTTTTATTTAATTTTTCGTATTTATTTAATTTTCGTCTCGTATTAGATAAGCGTTCAGTTTTGTTTTTAAAATAAAAACCTCGTTTTAATATCCCAATACGAACCGTGATCCGATTCAAAGGTAGTTCGGGTATTAAAAACGTTGTAATTATAAGTTTTAGAAATTTTTTCTAAATAACGTTTTAAATAAAAAACATCGTTTAAGAACCTCCGTTATAGACTATGATCCATTTTTGGTAGTTCGGAGTTCCAAAACGATAGAATAGATCTAATTTAAGGTGTTTGAATAAATCTGGAAAGTTGTGGATTGTTTCTGTAATTATTCTCTTTCTGTCACTGATTGATGTTTACCGACGGATTTTCCGTCGGTAAATCTGCTGGAACTCTAAATACCCATTTTGAGCCTTTTTATTACTTCTTTTAACATTTCTTCTTAAACATACCTCTATTTAATTATGTAAAATATTTGATAAATGTACTTTGGATTTATATAATTATTATTTACATATTATATATCTATTTATTCTATATTAAGAATTTGATTTATATTGATTTGATTTTATAAATTATATATAAGTATATATGTATAGTTTTTTTGGGCTTTTGGATGATTAATTGATTTTTAGGGTTATGATATAAGTTCTATTTTTGAACCGAAAGCTATTTTCTTATTTGTAAACTTTATTCATTATTTTCATGAGTTTTGATTATAGTATATCATACTTAGTGTTATTTTCATTATTATACATATACTTAGCTATATTAGGTGGCATCCTTTACTTGGTTTTCAAAGTTATATGTATGTCATTATTTTTTAATATATAAGTATATATATATGTATATGTTCATTTCCTTATTCTTTTGGCATTTGGGGATATATGTTTTAAATTAGTTTTCAATTGATGAATTTTGGTTTAGTTCATTTATTATTGTAATTATATTCAAGTAAGGATTAATTGAGTGAAAAGGGGAAAATAAATTACAAAAAAGAGAGTTTAATTTGTTTGTTTAAATTAAAGCTTTTCTAGATGTTCTTAAAGTATAAATAATGTCTTCTTGACATTTTTAAACCATTTCTTAAAACATCACGTTTTAAAACCTTAATTCGTTCCAACGACGGATTAAGCGAACCTTGTAATTAAAATTGCTTTTAATTATAAATAATAGAGTTTTTGAATTGTTTTTCCTAAATGGTTTTTGAACAAAATAAATTGACTTGTATGCTTAATCACGTTTTCTTGTTAAAACTTTTATCTCAACATTTTCGAACGCTCGAGTCGTTCCAACGGCGATTCGAGTGAACGTCATTAAACGTGGTTTTGAAACGTACCTAAATCGTTCCAACGACGATTAAGATACGAACCATGTAAATAAACTCGTTTTTGGGAAGTGAGTTTAGTTTAGAGTTAGTGTGTAATACGAAGCATAAATCACATTGTAAACAAATCGATTCTTTCTTCTCCCCCCTCTCTCTCTTATGTATCTTGAACTGATGTAAATGTGTGATTCTTTACCAAAATGGCTTTCAATAATATACGCTCAAAACGGTTTTTCAAAACGAGAAAGAAAAGGTTTCAAATGAATTTTAAACTTAAAGAAATATGCGATTAGTCCGTTATCGCCTAACACGCTGAGTAGGAGGCCGGTGGTTCATAACCGGGCGATGTCGGGGTGTCTAGTAGCCTTTCTCTGGAAAGGAGCTAGCCTTCTCGGCTCGTACCTAAGTTTCCCGAACCCTCACCGGTCTCCCGCAAGGGATCGGTGTTCATTTTCCCATTCGTGGGTGGCGACTCTTCCATACTCCGAGCTCCGGTCCTGCCGAGCAGCTTGATTCCACGATTGGTTGCTTTCGGCGCCAATCACCGCTTACGTCGCCATGAGGTGTCCACCCCCCGGTCCGCCCGGGAGATTAGGCCGCAGCACCTCGTCTAACAAGTGGCGACTCTACTGGGGAAGCGAGAAATTTGATTCCGAAAGGCGTGTATTAAGCCCTTAACGGGGACGGATCGTATTATTTCTTTTCGTATGCATTCATAAGCATTATTGCAAACCTTTTGGGTAATTTCCGCGAAACCTCTAGCGAGAGTCCATTCATCGCTCGAAAGAGGCTAGTGTAAGTTCCCCCTTACAGTAAGGCGCCAAAGGGTCCCCATCCATTCGTTAGGGGCGAATTTGTGCGGTCCTGTGAGGTCCCGCGATCAGCCGTGTCAGCATATAGTAGCCTTAGAAGTTGCCATAGGATTACCCGTTACTATTTTTGATGTGATAAATGAATCAGTTCGTGTTTTCAAATTGCCATGATACGTGTCTAATCCTAAAATATGTAAAGAAAATGAAACGATACGTTAATATATACTCTTGAAACGATATACAAACTACCCCAAAACGTCGAAACGATTCGAACTAAAGACGACTTAGTCATCTTGTATAAATGAACTTGTGCGACCCGCCTGGTCCCTTTCCGTGTCCCGAAGAAGGCACATGTTTAGGAAATGCGCTATGACGTAAGCACGTATTAGTATGAATTGGTTTGGTATTAAGGATAGTTATATCTCGATTCAAAAGACTATATTAACAGTAGCCGTTATTCACATTCTTTAAATACGTTGGGATGAAACGAGATTATGACGAAACGAAAACAAATAACATTTCTGTTTTGAATGACCCCATTGTAACGTAAAGAGTTTCACAAACGTGGCCCGTCCCTTCCGAATAAAAGACGAACTCTTACGTTATGCCTTGTGTCATTCTTGAGAGAAATGGACGTGTCCGCAAAGGTGACTAAGAAAATAAAAGAAAAGCAAAGATAAACAAAACGACCAAAGTCATTCTGTATCTACGATGTATATCCATCCCGAGGGTAGTTAAAGAAAATAAACCAATGCCGTTAAATACGTGCCTCGAGCCGGTATGTACGCCGTTTAAAATCATAAGCCGAATTAAGCTAAACCGCATGATTGCACCATATGGACGAGACTGTGGGTTTGACTAATGGCTCGATCATTTCGACCGTTACCAAAACTACAAGAAATATGGCCCGATCTGCGTGTTTGCTTGACTCGTGCCTAACTGAAAAAGAACGGTAATATCCCTGCTTCGAATAAGCATGTGATTAAACGAAACGTTGATTTTCTATAACCACGCCAGGATGATATATCCCGTAAATTGGAAGAAATAAAGAGTTGTTATTAGCCGAAAGATTATCGTGCGCTCAAATAAGACTCGCCGTCTTTTCACGTGGCAAAAACGAGCAAACGGATTCTTGACGCTAAAAACAAACACGTTACGCGATGAGTCCGTTCCTTAAAATAAAAAGTGATTTCATCACTAAACAAACATGTGGTTGCGTCTCTCGATAGATCCAAAAGATCCCATCGTAATCCAAAAATCGAGACACGAACCCATGCGAATAAAAGGGAACGAGTCATTGTCAATAACGAACGGTTGGACTGAAAGAATAACTCGTACCACGTCTAAAAAACCGAGATGCGCTCAAAGGGAATCAAAACCCGAACTAATGCATCTCGCAAAATGACAAAAGACGAGTTATCCCGAAAGGACAATCCGCTTGGTCGATATCTTAGTCACTGAACGTTGATACGTCAAAACGAATTGTATTGTCTGATGAGTGATTTACTTTTCCGTAATAAATCATCGGCATCACGCGTCCCCTGGACCGTAATGTGAGCCCCAAACCAAAATCCTAGGAAAGAGACTTGGACCATCGAGTGTGTGGAGGAATAAGGGTGGAAGAGAGATGTTGTGATATGTGTAATTAGACTAACGTTTGTTCTTCTTATCTTATATATCCGTAAATAAATAAACGCACACACCACGAATCATGCATATAAAATCATGCATACATACTAATGGATGACCGTGCGTGCAGACTTCGTCATTAAGCGGTTGTGGTTTCGCGAGAGTAACCGGTTAGTCAGGCAGTTTGATCAGCTGCAGATTGACAGTTCTGAATCGGCAGTTGTGGCTTCGGAATCACCTTCGTCCGAGTATACTCAGTCTTCAGCCAGCATGTCTGCGACCGACGAAAAGGTGGCCGAATTGGAAAACTCTGTGAACAATATCAATGATCAGCTGGCCGCAATTTTGGCCCAGCTAGCTGAGCTGGCATTGAAGGACAACAAGAGTGGCAGTAAGCGCGCTGAGAACGAGGTGAACGATGGTCCCCACTTTGGGAATGAGGACGACTATCAGGATTATATCCGGAAGCAGCTTGAGAAAGAGAAAGCTAAGGAAGAGGAGTGGAAGCAACACATCACTCAGGAGGTGCAGGATCTACGTGGGGGAAGTTTCGGGAGCCAAGACTTTTATAACTTGAAGAATTGTTTATCGGCAACTGCTTTGCCTTTGAAATTCCGGCTCCCGGACATGAAAAAGTTCGATGGAACTGGAGATCCTACTGCTCACATGAATCAGTATGTTGCTGTGATGAAGAACACGATCCTGACTGAGGATCAAGTCCTGGGGCTGTTTAACACTTATCTGGAGGGGGCTGCCCTCACATGGTTTCATGCGTTGCCAATGGTGACGAAGAGAGATTGGAAGGAGTTAGCAAAGTCATTCATCGCTCAGTATAGCTTCAACACCATGCTTGAGGTTACTTTGAAAGAGTTAAAGAGCACTAAGCAACAGACTGGGGAATATTTTTCCGATTTTGTAAAAAGATGGAGAGCCAAGGCCGCGGTTATGAAGCAGAAGCCGCTTGAGCAGGACCAGATCCGAATGGTAGTCGGTAACACATTGCCGTATATTAAGAATGAGCTGCGGTACATGCCTTTTATCGATTTCAACCAAATGTATAGCTGCGCCTTGACAGTTGAGGGGGATGGAGAACCGAAAAAGGCGTATACCAAGTGGACGAAGTCTGGATATAGTGTCGGAGGGCCAAGCGCGAGTGCAGAATCTGCAGCAGTGAAAGTGCTTGATCTTAATGCTATCGAAAAGAGGCAGTTCGCCAAATTTGATCAGACCTACGCAAAAGTTTTCGAACAATTGCAGAAAAAGGGATTGCTGAAAGCTCTTACTCCTTATAACAAAGCTCCACCTTCTCCGCAGATACAAGCTAGGGGATACTGCGAATTCCACAGCAGTTATGGGCATACTATTGAGAACTGTGAGAGGTTGAAGCATGAGATCCAAGATTTGATTGAGGAGAAAAAGATAGCTGATCCTTCATCAGCAAACCCTTCCACTAGGCGTAATCCATGGCCTAATCATAGGGTGAGCATGATCGGATTCGGTCTGAAAGAAAGTATAGTTATGAAATCCTTCGAGGAAAATGAAGAGGAGTTGCTGGACTCCGATGAAAAAGGCAATATAGAAAATGGTCTATATGTGTCCTTCCTTGGCGAGGAACAGGAGGGTGAGCCGATGGATGAAGGGTTGGACGGCGGAGCACCGTATGATGAAGATAGTGCTGAAGAGACCGAGGAAGGGTCGTCTCGGACTATTGTGCCAGAATTGGGTCTATTTAGTGGTGGAGAGAATCCCGATGTGCACTTGCGTGAATATATGCGCGATATGTTTGTTGAATCCTTCGGGGTGGATGAGATTGCTCAGTGGTTCCACCATTCGCTGATAGGCGAGCCTTTAGGGTGGTTCCACTCATTACCCGACTCTTGCAAGCATGATTGGGATCGATTGTCAGATTTATTTCTAGAAAAGTACCAAAGAGCTGATTACAGGACTGCAGAGCGCTTCGCGATGCAGATCAGACCTATCAAGCGTTCGCTACCGAGGGTCAGTAAGTATAATGGCAACAAAGATCCCATGGAACACCTTCACTTCTACTTGTCGGCCATGGGGCTTTTGGGTTTTAAGGAAGAAGAGATCACCAGTTTGTTCTGTAATTCATTGATGGGTGAGCCGTTGATGTGGTATATGTCACTTCCGATGCATGTCAAGACCGATTGGGCGGCAATGACAAAGAGGTTTATCAAAGAGTATACGGTATGGATGCTGGCGGAGCAAACCCCGGACTCACCCTCTTATGAAACACCCGAGGCAGTGTTGGCAATGCCTGGGTATGGTGGATACCAAGATCTTGTTGAGCATGCGAGGTTATTCCGCAACCATATGTATAACGCCGGGTTCCCGCAAGGTGAATTACATGAACATTTCCCAGAAACCCTAATGGGAGAAGCCTTGTTGTGGCACCAAGGCCTATCAGAAGAGGAAATGGGTCATTGGATACCGCTTAGGAGTGCTTTTGTGGCGAGATATGAGATGTATGTTCCATGGACGGGATCCCTGGAAGATCTGGATAGGATCAGGCAGTTCCCCGAGGAACCATTCGTGGATTATGCTAGGAGGTGGAGGCACCGCTATGAGCAGTGTCATGAAACAATGAGTGATAAGGTGCAGCTTATGTGCATACAAAGAGGCGCAACTCCGTTGGCGGCGAGGAGGATGAGTAGGGTATCCCTCAGGGATTATGATGATTTGATAGGATGGGCTTTGTATGGATCAGCGGATCCCTTTTATTTAAATTCAAACGTTCCTCACGTAATGGACCTGATGATTGTGGATATTTGGGAAAGTTCCTCGGACGAGGAGGATACTGATCGGAGAATTCCTATCAATATTTGGGATGAATCTGATGATGAGCCGGAAATCGCCGTCATGACAAGATCAGGTCGAGTGGCCGAGGGAAAGGCACCTATGGTTAAGACTGAGATAGGGGAAGGATCGGCTCCCAAGCCAGATGATCAAGTCCTCGAGCAGTTGAAGAAAACACAAGCTAAGTCTACGGTGTGGGAAGTCCTATGCCATTCCAAATACCACCGTGAAAATCTGATGAAAGAGCTGCAGAATTTGGTTATTTCTACCGATACTGAGCCGGCAGCTTTAGTAGGGGCAATTATGGCCCGGAAGAAGGCCGAAATCACGTTCACTGACGAAGATCTCCCAGAAGAGGGGAAGGCTCACAACAAGCCTTTGTACATCCGAGCTGAAATTAACGGGAAGAAGACTAGCTGTGTGATGGTTGATGATGGATCAGCCATTAATGTTTGTCCACTAAAACTTTTATCCAAGTTGGGGGGTAGAAAGAGGAGATTTGACTGCCTCGAAAACCGTGATCAGGGCCTATGATGATAGCCATAGGCACATCGAAGGAGTTTTTAAGGCCAAGCTGAAAGTGGGGCCGCACGAGGAGGAAACAGAATTCACGGTGCTGGATATCACGGTAACCTTTGCCGTGTTGTTGGGACGCCCATGGTTCCACAAGTTGGGAGGTTTGCCCTCCACGCTCCATCAAATGATCAAATTCCCCTTCGGGGAGGAGATAGTGACAATTAGAGCTGAGAAATTGAGTTCGGTGGCGGCATTGGGAATTGAGCCTCAACTTTTCTCCAGATTCCAAGTTTTTGGGATCTACGAGTCTAGCATGACCTCCAATGTGGTGAAAATGATGAAGGGGGGTTTCATCCCCGGTATGGGCTTGGGAGCACACCATCAAGGGTTGCTAGAATTTCCGGATTTCAAGAGTCAGAAAACCCGGAGGGGTTTAGGATATGAGCTGGGAGGTCTGTCCAACACAAATGGTGAAGGAAAGGTGGGCCTAAAGAAGTATTTTGTGAATGAGGGGCACGGAAAGGTTTATTCGGGGACTCCCGAGTTATGGACTAGCACCGAAGGAAAGATTCTGCCAGGTTTTGAGATCTTCAATGATGTTACCGACTGGGGCAAAGGAAAGGCAAGCTGCTTCGTCGAGGAGATCATGATGTTAGATTTGAATGCCGAGGAGCAGGTCATCACTATTGAAGCAACTGCGGGAGCGATGGGCGAGCCCAGTACCTCCGGAACTTATGAGAAACCCGAGAACCCTGATGATGAGAATTGTATTACTGCTTTATTTGAATCCGATGATGTACTGGCCAACACTATCAATGAAATGAATTCTGATTTTGCTTACTTGCTTGATGTTGATCGTGATCATTCCATGCATTCTCATTCATATAACATGCCTACATTTGAAATCAATACAATAGAAATGTCAACTTTCAATCTTGGTATGGATGAAAATCCTAAACTTATACAAATTGCTCAAGAATTAACTATTAAAGAGAGGAAAGAATTTGAGAGAATAATAAAAAAATACGAAATAGTGTTTGCTTGGACATACGAAGACATGCCAGGAATTGATCAATCAATCGTAACTCACCATATTCCAACATACCCCGACACGAAGCCCGTGAAGCAGAAACTCCGACGCATGAGACCGGATTGGGCAGATAAGATCAGAGAAGAAGTGAAGAAGCAGTTAGAAGCAGGGTTCATCGAAGTAATCGACTATCCCCCTTGGGTCGCAAATGTAGTGCCCATCGCAAAGAAGGACGGCAAAGTGAGAATGTGCGTCGATTATAGAGATCTTAACAAGGCGTGCCCCAAAGATGAATTCGCGTTACCTCATATTGACGTGTTGATCGACAGTGCAGCATCAAGCGTCTTACACACGAATGTGGATGGTTTCATGGGCTACATGCAAGTTCAGATGGCTGAGAAACACAAAGCGAAAACCTCGTTCACAACTGAGTGGGGAGCATACTGCTATAGGGTGATGCCGTTTGGTTTGAAAAATGCCGGGGCAACTTACCAGCGAATGGCTATGGCACTGTTCCATAATATGATACACAAAGAGGTACAGGTTTATGTGGACGACATGATGGTCAAGTCGGAGACAAGAGAGGGGCATTTCGCTGCACTCGAGAAGTTTTTGGCCCGAATTGCAGAATTCAAACTAAGGTTAAACCCGAAGAAGTGCTTCTTCGGCGTTTCATCGGGAAAAATCTTAGGCTATGTAATCGGAAACAAGGGAATTGAGGTAGATCCTGACAAAGTGAAGGCCATACGAGAAATGCCAGCGCCAAAGAATGAGAAAGAAGTGAGAGGGTTTCTGGGGCAGGTTCAGTATATCAGTCGGTTCATAGCAAGACTCACCGCAATCTGCGAGCCGATCTTTAAGTTGCTACGGAAAGATCAACCCTCAATTTGGAATGACAAGTGTCAGCAAGCCTTAGAGAATGTCTGGAACTATTTGTCTAATCCACCTGTTCTGAGACCGCCTAAACTGGGAAAACCGCTTCTCCTCTATGTAGCGATCGAGGAGCGATCTATTGGGGCAATGCTGGCCCAAGAAGGAGACACCGGTGTGGAGCATGCGGTATATTATCTGAGTAAGAAGTTCCTGGAGTACGAGCTTAAGTATAACATGATCGAAAAAACATGCGTGGCAGTAGTATGGCTAATAAAGAAACTACGGCATTATTTTCAATCGTATAAAGTGGTCATTATTTCCCGGATGGATCCCGTGAAGTATCTGTACCGAACACCGTCTCTAACAGGGAAGCTAGCCCGATGGTTGTTGCTCTTGTCCGAATTTGATATCGAATATGTAACGAAGAAGGTTATCAAGGGGAGAGCCGTAGCAGAATTTCTGGCCAACGAACCTCTGAACGTAGAAGAGGAAGAGATAAACTATGATTTCCCCGATGAGCACTTGAACGCAATAGAAGTTATACCATGGGAAATGTTCTTCGATGGAGCAGTTAATTCGAATGGAGCCGGAGTAGGGGTGCTACTTATCTCACCAGAAGGAGAAAGGATCCCAATGGCAAAGAAGTTATCATTCCCCCTTACTAACAATATGGCCGAGTATGAAGCATGCATCTATGGGTTAGAGTCGCTAACGACATTGGGAGCATCGTATGTGGAAATCTGGGGCGACTCAAAGCTGATCATCGAGCAGGCACAAGGAAACTGGGAAGTGAGGGAGGAAAGATTACGTCCATACCTAGACCAGCTAGAAGGGTTGGCACAAAGATTCAATGAATGTCGTTTTTATCACATTCCTCGAGCACAGAACTAGACAACGGATGCTTTGGCTACTTTGGTGTCAGTTTGGGATAACCCTCGGAACCTCGCCTCGAAACCTTTGGTATTGAGGAGGTCTCACAAACCATGCTACGAAGATGTAATGTTATTAGGGGCAGATGAAAAGCCGTGGTATTTCGATATCGTAAACTTCATGAAGAGCGGAACATACCCAGCAGAATCAGAACTTAGGGATCAGGCTGTGATTAGAAGGTTAGCACATCAGTTCATCATCCATGACGACTTGCTTTACAAAAGGCACACCGATGGTTTACAACTGAGGTGCTTGGATGCGGGAGAAGCCCGTGAGGCAATGGAGTCAGTACACTCAGGAATTTGTGGAGCCCATATGGGAGGGGCGGTATTGGCAAAGAAAATCATAAGACAAGGCTTCTATTGGCTCACCATGGAAAGAGATTGTAACGAATATGCGAAGAAATGCCATGATTGTCAAATCCACGGAGATTATAATCATTTACCAGCTATGGAACTGCACGTGTTAGCACCCATTTGGCCATTCGCAGCTTGGGGCATTGACATCATCGCGAGGTGAGACCTAACGCATCAAATGGACACAAATTCATTGCAGTTGCCATTGATTACTTCACCAAGTGGGTAGAGGCATAGTGGTTCGGCAAGTTGGGGTCTAAGCAGATGAGGAAGTTCATCGAAAAACACTTAATCACCAGATTCGGAGTGCCTCATCACATAATCACGGATAATGGGGTCCAATTTCAAGGAGAAGTAAAAAGTCTATTCCAAGAGTACGATATTGAACATCATAGGTCTTCATTTGCTTTAAAGTATAACAATCTAAAATTATAGGCCTTTTAACTTATTTCAGATTGCTCCCACTATTTTGCCAAATTAATAGCCCTCCATATTAATTCGAAGAATTTCTCAAATCCTTTAGTGAGCTAGGATCCTAACTCCTGAGATTTCTCCTTGAGTTTGCTCAACAAGCTAGTCCATTTGTTAGGTAGATTCATGTAATCAATCACATCTTGAATGTGA
This sequence comes from Euphorbia lathyris, assembly GCF_963576675.1. Taxonomy (NCBI): domain Eukaryota; kingdom Viridiplantae; phylum Streptophyta; class Magnoliopsida; order Malpighiales; family Euphorbiaceae; genus Euphorbia; species Euphorbia lathyris. Next base: position 72,415,193 of record NC_088912.1, on the reverse strand, counting down.
CTCCTAGGTTATTGGGTTACTAACCACATTAGTAACTAATATGCTATTCACATTAATCCCAACCATATTGCCCATTAGTTTATGACAACATGAGTTTGCTCATCCAATTATCATAATCTAATTTAAGTATTACCCCATATTCATGAAAGAATGACTTTCGATAATTCAGGTGTTACCATAAGACCCCGAGCTTGAGTTTGCTCAACAACTCAAAGGCCCCCAGTACTGCCGGCTGAATTATAATATTAGGGAGGGGCAACCGATTTTAATAACTTGCTTATTTACTTAACTTTTTAACGAGGGATTTTATTTAGGTCTCATAATCTAACTTAGTCTTGATTTGCTTTAGCATACATCAGACACACATACATTCACATACATTGGCGTTATGGACATATCATCTAAATTATTCCGTCGAGCCAGAGACGGAATAAAAGGGCAAACCTAAGGAAATACTAACTATTACATATTTCTCTATAGGTCCTCCGTCTTCTCCATGGCGCCTTGAAATTACATATTAATTTCTATACTACTATAAGAAAACTTCAATTGAATTGAAGGGAATCGGATGAGAGGAGAAATTACAATAGATAGTAGAAAGGCAGGACGCGCAGGCCCTATTTCAAAAATACCAAAAGACTAAAAGAGGGTCCAAATATGTCCATAACTCCAAACATGCATAGACTCAATTAAATAAATTTAATTGGTTGATTACATAACCGGCTTATGTAATATTTAGGTTAATCACATTAACTTGTCAAATTAACTTTCATCCAATTTTACTTCTAATCGTTTTGTATCTTTATATTAATCCTTAGATTAATATAACCATATAAAACGTCGATTATGCATGTCCCAATTATTTTGATTTCAATTCATTTAACACTTTGATTTACAACTTGGTAAAAACAAACTTTTAAATGAATTTTTCATTCGATAATCAAAACAGAAAACTATTAATTTCCGAAACATATATTTATATATACAAATTATATTCAAGCCGATTTTAACAATTAAAATCAAGTGGGATTCGGGCCGGGGCCCGAAACTGGGCTGCTGCCGCCGCGAGGCAGCATCCGCACGACCCGAGCCGCTGTCGTATTTATTTTTTTTTATAAAACATATATATATATATATATATATATATATATATATATATATATATATATCAGATTTTAAAACGGTTTTAAAAATGATTTTCAGAAATAGGAAAAACTACAATAGATTTCTGTTTTATCTTTTAGAATTAATAAAACTAATTTTATTAACCTAACTATAAAACTAATAGATTTTGTTATAATGATTATCAACCGAAATAATTAGGAACATACGCATAATCTATTTTAATTAACAATTAACTAAAATTTATTTTATCTTTAGAATTAATTAATCAAACTATTTGTTAATTAATCCTAACTATAAATATTTATTCAATCCTATTGAAAAACTTCTAAATTTTCATATATGAAATAACGGATTTAACGATGGCTCTGATACCACTGAAGGAAATTAAGGCTAAGGTATAGCAGCGGAAATATAAAATTTTAGCCTACTTCCTTTTAACCATAGGATCCGTTAATCGTTATTTCATATAAAGAGGGATAAGAAGAAATACCTTTTGAAGAACAATCTACCGTTGTTAAAGAAGCGCCCACAATTCTTCTCCGAGTTCCCAAGCACGAAGTATAACACGGTGAGGTTAAGTTAGAATCAACCGTATGAGATGCAACCAAAATAGATTGCCTCTAATTAACCAACACAAGATCAAAGAGAAAGAAAGATAGATGAAATTAATCGATCGATGGAAGCCGTATGAATTCTTGTCCACGAACTAGGGGATGCGAATTCACTTTCTCTCTCTAATTGTATGTTTCGAAAATCACAATGAGTGGAGGGGTTAGGCTTAGTCGAAATTCATGTAGTAGGGGGGTATATATAATAACTTGTATCTAAACCCTAGTTAGATAGGAATAGGTTACTTAATAGGAATTCAATTCGGAATAGGATTCCCAATTATTATCTTATAATACATCTAATATATCTAGGATAATAATAAATAACCTAATTGGATAATAATAGGAGTATATTAATCTAATTAAAACTCCTAACTTAATTATCTCTTAATTAATTTAATTCATAAACCTAATCAAATTAGGATTAATGGAATTAAAATAATTCCTTATTTATTATATATAAATTTCGGCCCCCCTCTATTTAAATGGGCCTTACTGGGCTCAATTGGGCTTCCATCTATTAATGACATCCATCTCTCTTTTGGTTCCAAGTCTTATGTGTGATCCATTAGGTTCTTACTACTTCTGGCCGTATGCAACTATTAAATTAATTTCTTCAAGAATTATATTTAATCATTGCATAACAGAATGATGTACTGAGTATGTTATTGGCAAGTCTGTAATCATTCCCCCAGAGTCCGTTAAGAAGACAGGTTGATTCTGTCGGTAATGTTGGTCCCTTGTAAGGTTGCAAGTATAGTTCCAAGGGGGGGTTAGGAACTATTTAAACTTTTTCTCAATTAGGGCAGACTTCTTTTTCTAAGGAAAAAAGGTTTTAACAGCGGCGCTGAGTAAACAGCAAGATACTGGCTTAGTCAACTGGTGACTAGGTCAGTTTCTTAGCTTGAGTCAGGAGATAGCACTTAGAGTCTATTCCTGAGCTCAGACGTTTAACGCGCACAACTCAACTTGACCTCTTTACTTGGTCAGTTTTTGGTTATTTTAAGCAAGAAATATAAATAAGGAGTTAAAGGTAAGAAATACTTTACTCAGCAGATTTATCCAGGTTCGGCTTCTTCTAAGCCTACGTCCTGTCCCCGGAACACGTTCCGAGATTTCGAATCCTCTACTGAGCTCTTGAAAGGTAGAGCCTCAAACCTTTTACAATCTTAGCAACTGAGTATAACAAGAGTACCTTCCTCTATACCTCTACTCAATCCTAATCTCTCACTGAGTACTATAACCGAGTACTCAGCCTCTCCTTTCTATCTTCTAGAAATGATAAGTGTTTGTCCTATACAAAGATTTGCTAAGACACTTTAGACGATTGAAATAATCACTCTAGACTTTTACACAGATATAAGAATTGTAGTGTAAGATTTGCTTTGCTTCTTTGCTTGCAGAACTTGTGTAGAAATTTGGTCAGCGTAATGGCTTGATCAAGTTCTGTATTGAATGAAGCTTCTGATGGCACTATTTATAGAGACGTCTGGGCATCGGTCATTTCGAATTTCGAAATAACCGTTGGAGGGAAACGGCTACCTGTCATTATCATCATGACTTGCTCAGAGCTCTCGACCAATCAGAATTGCGTATCTTCTGTCCTCGGTCAGCTCAGCAGACTGTCTCTCCTTTTATGGTAAAGTCAACTAGACAGCATACTGTGTCGTCTAAACTTTACCCAAAGTAGAAATACTTTGTCTGAAAGTTTTCATTAGCCAGCTGCTGTCTTGTACGCTTTGTCGTGACTACTCAGCAGCTTCATCTTGAAGTTGTTCCCGAAGGTCTTCTAGATCCTTCTCTTGCTGAGTTGCATTTTGTCCAAAGCGACAACGTTTTAACAAACGCGGGCCGAGTTGTACTGAGTTGTTTGACTTGGGCTTTAAGACTTGTATTGGGCTTGGGACTTTTAATTCTTGTGTCTTATAAACAGTTTTAACTCGACATTGAACAAACACATTAGTATAATAAATCAAAGCATTTAAACTTAGTGTGTTTAGAATATGTATTTCAATTATACTTAAACAATTTTGTCAAATCAAAATTATGTGGAAAGGTGTTCCAACAAACTCCCCCATTTTGATGTTGGCAAAACTATTCAGCGAAGAACTCAGTATTGAGCTCCCCCATGATAGTTCACCTATTTCAACTTAGCAAACTCCCCCGTAAGGGTTGAGCTACTGACTTAGTTTTACTCTAAACATTTAAAGGTTTAATTCGAGTAAGTCTAAGGTCAGTTTTTCAGATATAGGTCAGCTTATTAAACATATTCTATTTACTCAGTATTAAGCGGAAGGTATAATCATATAGAGTGCGCTGAGTAATTTGTTGTTCAATGAGTTCTTAACAGACAATGTTTTATAAGCACATAAGTCAATGTCAAACATGTTATCAGCATTTGATTCAGTCAATAAGATTTATAAGTATAAAACATAGCTGATTTAATTGAAGATACGTAATGACTCAGTACACAGTAACATATATTAACATATATCATAACTCAGGAATAGGAATAAAAGATGCAGATATGATATATTGATAGTAGTCAGTGGTTACACAACAAAACTTATAGATAAGGCATATAGATTACATCTGACTTAGTCTATACTGAGCTAGTCTATCTATTTCTTTTTCTTGTGTTGAGACTGACTTCGCTCATACTGAGCTCTAGCTACTTGTTCTTTCTCCCCCGTTTTGTCAGCATCAGGAGGAGGAAGTCTGAAAGCATCAGTTAAGACAGCTCGAGTCAGTTCTTTTGACAGCTCCTTAAGTTTCTCAGCGCTTTCGTTGACGCCGTCAAAAATTGCAACTCCATCAGCTGATACCTCTTCGGGTACTTTGAGTTCAGAAGCACTGAGCATATTGACGCTAAACGCTTGAGCTTTGCCTTGCCAGATGAGAGCTTCAGTAAGACCAACAAAGATTTGGTGAAAGGTCTTTAAAAGGGCTGTGTCATAATACTAACGTTGAATATTGTTATGACGAATGTGGTTGAAGGTTTGTTGCATGATAGACTGCATCTCATTCTGTTTCATTGCGTCAGTATCCATCTCTTGCTTATTCAGATTAAGCAAGCGAATAGCCTCGCCAATTTGCTCTACTGAGCACTGATTGTAAGAAACCATTTGCTCGTTGGTCTTGAGTTGCTCAGTGTGAAGCTGAGCAAAGAGCATCTTGAGTTCAGATGAAGTGGCATGGTCGGGGTTCACAGCTGACAAGTTCTGGATTTGTTGTTGTAAGGAGGTCAAGTACTGCACGGTTGTCAGATGGATCTCAGCCAGTTTGGCGATTGAATCCTGCTTAGCTTGCTGTGCTTGGAAGGTAATGATTACATTCAGCAAGTCCTTGAGTCCCTTAACCTCGTTGAGAAGTTGAGTGACCTGGGAAAGCTGAGTATTCTCAAAAGTTGAAGACCCAGCAGTAGGAGGAGTGGACCGTTGAAGGTCTCTGATCAATGCTTGCACTGAGTCAATGATCTTTTTGCCGGACTCAGTGGCATTCAAATAGCTTTGAGAGCCTTCAGGGACATCAGTGTGACCGGAAGGAAGAGGAGTGAAAGGAGTGACCTGGTCAGTGACTGGAATAGCATTTTCAATCTGCACTTGAGTTTTAGGTAGAGTTGAGTGATCGGCAGAGAGTTGAGTTGGAGAAGTGGTAATCCGAATGCTGTCTGTGCTGACGGCAGAAGTGTGTGTAGTCAGCACCATGCTTGAAGAAATAGCATTCACAGTAATCGGCTCAACCTGACTGGTTGAGGTGGCGGAAGCATTTTGGTCGGCATGTTCCTGTTGGGAAGAAATAGAGGTTTGCTTTTCTAAGGACGCTGAAGCAGTAGAGGGTTGTTGGCGTTTGAAAAATGTCAGCTTGACTGTAGAGGGGTCCTTAGTTGTCTTTGAGATGACAAAGTGAGGAAGAGTTGGTGGTGGTAAAAATTCTTCACTGACAAGCTTCTCACTGGCCTTAACCAACTTTCTTCTTCTACGAGGTGGAGTGACAGTTTGACTAGGATCTCCTGAGTGAGAAGGAGAAGATTCGTGTTGCTCATCATGAGGCTGGTCAGCTTGTTCTTGGACTAGATCAACATTGTGTTGATCAATTACTTGCTCATCTCCAGCAGCAAACCCAGCATTGGCCTGCTCAATCTCATGTTCACTGGCTGTCTTTTCAGAGTCCTCAGCGTCATCCTGACCGCTGGCCTCTTCTTCTTCTTCTTCGGTACTGTCACCATCAAGTTCTTCCTCAACCTGGGAGATGAAATGATCATCCAGTTGTACCTCATGTTCTTCGGACTCAGCTATTGTACCTTGACACTGTGTGAAGTGAGAGTCACCCGGTACTACAAAGTCTGTAGGTATGGCATTGAGGGGAGTCAGTGTAGAGGGCTTCTGCTTTTTCTGAGGTTGCTCAGCAGTTTCCTCAGTTCCAGGCTTACCTTGCCTGCTTCGTTTCTCAGCTGACTTACCAGCTGACTTCTGTCTTTTTGCTGGAGACTCAACATTTTTGGAAGGAGTCTCAGCAGTTTTTCTTTTGCGGGAAGCTGGGGCCTTAGTCCTTCGCCCTTTCTTTGGCTCAGCAGTTCCCTCAGCTTGTCCAGCAGCAGCAACAGCTTTACATTTCTTCAAAGGCTGTCCAAATTTTAGTGCTCTCATCGAGGTCGCTGTGATCTCAGATCCTCGAGTCTTGTCTTCACCTTCGAGATCAACTTTATGGTCGATGAGGATTCTTGTGATGATTGATCCTAGCCTCAGCGTACCAGTGCTGCGTATGAAGCCAGCGATAAAAAAGACTGGCATATTGATTTGAGTGTACGTCAGCATATGCCATATAAAGCATTGCTCGAAGTTTGTTGCTGATGTAGTGCAGTTGATCTTCGGGTAGATAAAGTAGGTCAGCAAGTAATGAGCCATCTTCTGGTGCTGACCCATTGATGAAGCTGAGACTTCTCCTGAGTGGCCCTCAGGTTTGCAGAAGTTGTGTGCATACCCAGTTCCATCCTGATCTCCAGATCTCCTCAGCCTTGCTCCCTCAGTTTTTAATTTGAGCAGATTTCCTCAGTAGAGAGGGTTGATGAAGATGGTTTTCTGTTTCACCACTGTACACAGGTAGTTAGTGTTGTCATTTGCAACGCGGAGATTGTGGTAAAACTCCCTTACCAGGTCAGGGTAGGTGTCATCCCTAACCGAAAACAGCTCCGTCCAACCATTTTGTGAAATCCACTCGCAGAAGGGTTGTTCGTTTTGTACGAAGTTTTCTGATACCCATCTTGAGGGCTCAACTTTCCATTCGCGGACGTTCTCAAAGACCTTGGAGTAGGTCCTGACTTTTACAGGCTTTCCCTGACCAGAGGTTTGGCCAGCTTGTCCTTTGCTCGGCGAGGTTACTTTGGTAGGTTCCGACATAGAGGTTTGCCTAGAAGTGTCATCGGAGCTGGGCTTAGAGTGGCCAGCACCGGAGATGTTGTAGGTAACCTTAGTCATTGTTGAGGATGGGAAAGCTTAGAGGGATTTTTAGAGAGAAAGAATTTCTTTGCCAGAGTATTCGATAAGCGTAAAGAATAAAAATGGGGAATTACCCATTATTTATAGAGGTGAGAAATGGATCTTATCGAATCCATGTGTCAGTTTTGCCTCGGGATTGTGAACCGATAATAATCCTGGCATTTATGACACATTCGGCGCGTACGTCATCCTAGGTGGCTATACGCGTGCTTTTGCAATGATTCTAACGGATATAACACTCAGCATTTAGAATACTAATCGTTTGATATTCTGAGTGGTCAGTATTGTATAATGGGATGATTTCTAAGTTTAAGTTTAAACTAACTTACTCAGTGTGCAAGTTTACTCAGTATTTGCTGTTCAAATGAGTACACAGCAAAAACAATCATTCAGCATAGTAATTCACTCAGCATGCATATTCATTTAGTTCAGGAATTTACTGAAGAGGATTAAACATACCAATTGCTTCTCTTAGTATGCTGAACTGCTCACGGGCCAGTGGCTTCGTGAAGATATCCGCAAGCTGTTCGTCCGTTGGGACAAAGGTCAGCTTGATCTCACCTTTGAGTACATGGTCTCTAATGAAGTGATGTCTGATGCTGACATGCTTCATTCTGCTGTGTTGAATTGGGTTCTTTGAAAGATCAATTGCACTTTTGTTGTCACATTTGACTTCAATTGTCTTTGTTTGAACACCATAGTCTTCAAGCTGTTGCTTAATCCATAGGACTTGAGCAACACAATGACCAGCAGCAATGTACTCAGCTTCAGTGGTAGACAAGTCTACTGACGCCTGCTTTTTGCTGAACCAGGATACAAGACAAGTTCCTAAGAAGTGACATCCTCCAGAGGTGCTTTTTCGTTCCAGCTTATCCCATCCATAGTCAGCGTCAGTGTATCCGATGAGTGTAAAATCATGAGTATTGGGATACCATAAACATGCGTTCACTGAGCTTTGCAAATATCTAAGGATTCTTTTTACAGCAATGTAATGAGATTCCTTAGGGTTAGATTGATATCTAGCACAGTAGCATACTGAAAACTGAATGTCCGGTCTACTGGCTGTTAAGTAAAGTAGAGAGCCTATCATACCTCGATATAATTTGTTGTCTACTGACTTACCATTTTCGTCAGTGCAGAGGACAGTGTCAGTGCCCATAGGAGTGGATATTGGCTTGCAATTCTCCAAGTCATATTTCTTTAATATCTCCTTGGCATATTTGGCTTGACTGATGAAGATGCCATTCTTTCCTTGTTTAATTTGAAGACCGAGGAAGAAGTTGATTTCTCCCATCATGGACATTTCAAACTCAGTCTGCATTTGTTTGCTAAACTCCTTGCACATTGATTCGTTAGTTGCACCAAATATTATATCATCAACATAAATTTGGGCCAGCAGGGTATCTTTACCCTTTCTCTTAATGAATAAGGTTGTATCAGCTTTGCCCCTGACGTAATTTCTAGTCAGCAGGAAACTGGTCAGCCTCTCATACCAAGAACGTGGTGCTTGCTTGAGGCCGTATAGAGCCTTTTTGAGTTTATAAACGTGGTTAGGGAATTTATGGTCCTCAAAACCTGGAGGTTGATTAACATAAACCTCCTCGTTTATAACTCCATTAAGAAATGCACTTTTGACATCCATTTGGAATAATTTAAATTCATGTAAGATGCATATGCACATAGAATTCTAATTGCCTCTAGCCTTGCCACTGGGGCAAAGGTCTCACCGTAGTCAATACCTTCTTGCTGACTGTAGCCCTGAGCTGCAAGCCTTGCTTTGTTCCTGACTACATTTCCTTGTTCATCCATCTTGTTCCTGAAGACCCATCTTGTTCTAATGGTCTTTTGACTCTTTGGATGAGGCACTAGCTCCCATACATCGTTTCTTCTGAATTGATCGAGCTCCTCTTGCATTGCGTTCATCCAGAATTCATCGTACTCAGCTTCAGCGAAATTCTTCGGTTCTTGAACTGAGATGAAAGCAACATTGCTGAGGTACTTCCTGAGTTGATTCCTCGTCATCATGTCTTGTGCTGTCTGTGTTTCAACAATCTCTGCAGAAGTAGATGGGTCAGTAAAAGTAATCTTAGGTTCACTCTTACTCTTGGTCAGCCTTTTCGTGAATGACTCAGTAGCTGGTTCTTGGTCAGCGGTGGTTACTGAGTGTGGATCATCTTTGGTCAGCGGCTGGTATCTACCTGCAGGGTTAGTTTCGTCGAACTCTACATGTACTGACTCTTCTAAAACTTGAGTTCGCTTATTAAAAACTCTGTATGCTTTGCTGTTTGTTGAGTAGCCCAAAAAGATAGCCTCATCAGCTTTTGAATCAAACTTTGCTAAGCTATCTTTGGTATTTAAGATAAAACATCTACAGCCAAAGGCACGAAAGTATCCAATATTGGGCTTTCGTCCTTTCCAAAGTTCATAGGGGGTTTTCTTTAATATAGGTCTAACTAGAGCCCTATTAAGAATATAGCATGTTGTGTTAACAGCCTCTCCCCAAAAATACTTTGGAAGCCTATGATCATCCAGCATTGTCTTGGCTATTTCAACCAGAGTTCTGTTCTTCCTTTCTACAACCCCATTTTGCTGAGGTGTTCTAGGAGTAGAAAAATTGTGGTCAATGCCGCTGGCTTCACAGAATTCAATAAACTTTTGGTTTTTGAATTCTCCACCATTATCACTACGGATGTGAGCTAATTTTAGGTCTTTTTCATTTTCAATTTTTCTAACCAAATTTGAAAATGTCTCAAAGGTTTCATCCTTGCTGGTCAGCAAGATGACCCACGTATACCGAGAGAAGTCATCTACAATGACCAAGGAAAATCTTCTTCCACCCAGACTCAGCGGCTGGACTGGACCGAAGAGATCCAAGTGTAGTAACTCTAACGGACGCTTAGTTGAGACAATATTTTTGCTATGAAAAGATTGTTTGGTTTGTTTTCCAGCTTGGCAAGCGTGGCATAATTGATCTTTTTCAAATTTAAGTTCAGGAAGTCCCTCAACCAATTGCTTTCTTGCTAGTTTGGCCAGGAGGTCCATGCTTATATGACCAAGTCTCCTGTGCCATAGCCAGGAATTCTCTTCCTTTGATACTAAGCACACAGTTTTTGAAAACTTTTTCTCTAAGTCTAGCATAAAGACATTATCTATGCGAGGGGCAATTAAGATTAACTCGTTTGTTTTACCCTCGTATATTTTACATCCAGTAGCATCAAATATAACTTTTCTCCCATTGTCACATAGCTGAGCTACGCTGAGTAAGTTATATTTGAGTCCGCTGACTAGGGAGACAGATTCAATAGTAGGATTACCTCTGATGGTTCCTGACCCTACTATCTTACCCTTCTTATTGTCTCCAAAACTTACGCTCCCTCCTCGTTTATGCTCAAACGTGATGAACTGAGTTTCATCACCCGTCATATGCCTTGAGCATGCGCTGTCAATATACCACATCTTTGACTTCTCAGCACATCTCAGGCTTACCTGCATTGTAACTAGTTACTTTTAGGTACCCAATTCTTTTTGGGTCCTTGCTTGTTAGGTGCAACAGGTAAAGCATCATATTTCATTTTATGGCGACATACATGAACAGTATGGCCATTCTTTCCACAGAAGTCACAACTGACCTTCTGTTTAGGATGTTTCACTGACTTGTCAGCACCCCAGTGCTGAGCGTGCCAGCACACCTTAGTGGTCTGTCCTAACTTCCCACAAAAGTCACACTGGACTTTTCGCTGGGGATTCCATCTCTGCTGATTACCTTGGTACTGAGATCTCAGAGGACTGTTTCTTTTATTTGGAACCTTTAGTTGGTTCTGGATGGTTGTGACGTCCTTTCTCAGTTTCTTTGAAACTGACTGGACTTCAGAGACAGACTTATGTATGATCTTCATGTTATCATGCAGAGTTGTATTGTCCTGAAGAAGGAATCTGAGGTCACTCAGTTTGACCTCTTCCACTTTGTCACAGCGCCTGCTGAGTGCTCTAACTTTCTTATTACACTTCTTGACAAGTGTGTAGAGATCACTCAGGGCATTAACCATATCGTTTCTGAGCTGGGGAAGAGAAATTACCTCATTTGATTGCTCCTCGTCATCTGATGCGACGGATAGGTCAGCATGCTCAGAGACGCATGGCTCAGCAAGTTCGTCAGCCATGAAGCATATCTTCGCTGACTCGGTGGCCTCAGTTTCTGTGGATGAAGACTCATCACTGTCACTCCATGTAGCCACCATTGCCTTTTTGCCACTCTTCTTGTCTTTCCTCAGTGTGGGGCAGCTTGACTTAATATGGCCGGTTTGATGGCACTCAAAGCATGTAATGGGCTTTGAGCTGTCCTTTTTGTATTTGCTGTCGCTTGAGTCAGCTTTATACTTATCAAACTTTCTGTAAGGCTTCTTAGAGTATTTGTCATTTTTCCTGAATAGCCTTTTCATCTTCCTTGTGAACATAGTCATCTCCTCATCATCAGTTGAGCTCCCGTTAGTGGAGTCAGCTTTCATGACAAGGGATTTCTGCTTCTTGTCTTCAGATTTTTCCTTCACCTCGAAGTTTGATGCGTCCCCGCCTAGGTTAAAGATGGGAATTCACTAAGGGATAAGTGTACCCCGTCGTTATCAAGTAATAAATTTATGGTTTAAGTCCAGGTTATCGTCCACAGGATTTATTTCTGCAAGTACCGAGCTACTCGATCTCGGATGTTATCTAGGCTTAGGGGGTTTTGAGTTTGTTTGTTTTAATTAATCTACTCCTAGGTTGAATTATGATAATCCTAGCTAAGTTATCTAATTCTAACTAAGTTATCTAATTCTAGCTAAGTTATTCTACGCCTAACTAAGTTACTCTACCCCTATTTGATCTTTCATTAATGAAACTATTCGAAGGAACATGGTATGAACGATAATAATAAAGATAGATTATCAAGTCTATTGAATAAAAACCTAATCTGAGTCACTTGTATTCAAGGCGATTAACCCTACTTACCCTCATGAGGTTCCTAGCGCGTGATTCCCTAAGGCCGAAACTAGGTCTAAGGCTCAGTAAATTGGCGCTTAATCAACTACGAGGTCGTCAATCTCCTAGGCTCTGCCTAGGTCAGATTCAGCTCGCAATATGTGCCTACTAGATTTTGGGGCTTTTGAATGAGTTAAACCAATTGAATAAAGCGTAAGACAGAGATTAGACAAATAATCATAGAACAAAACAAGAGCTAAATTATTATTAAAGGCGAAGATAATTGTCACAAGATACAATAAGTCAAGTTCGGCAACTGTATCAAAGAGTACAAACATGGAAAGATAAAAGGAGATACAAAAATCCCTTTCAGGGAACCTGTTTACTCTGCAGCCGGCGACTTGATCTTAAGGACGGACCTTGATAATTCCTCGAGAAAAAGCTTTGAAGGAGCTTCAATGGAGGTTGAGGAAGATGGAGAAGATAGAGAGGAATTCCAAGGGGAAAGCTAAAATAATTTACAAAAACGAAAGATTCCTAATTTACAATTGAAAATTCCTATTTATAGACGCGTCTCGGGCCTCGTTTTGACCTATTTTCGTGTCCTTGTTGGTGTAGGAAGACGTGGGGCCGAACGTGGCTTCGTGGGGGTGGAATTGGTCTTTTTGACCAATTCCCGCAGGGCTGCTCGCCGAGCAGGGAAGGCTGCTCGGCGAGCAGGGCTGCTCGCGCCGAGCAGCCCCCTGCTTGCCGAGCAGGCACCTGGTGGCCTGCTCGGCGAGCAGGCCTTCAGAGGCCTGCTCGGTGAGCAGAAATGGCCCGTGGGGCCCTGCTCGCCGAGCGTTTTCGCCCGAAGCGTGCTCGATCCAAGCTCGATGAGTTCCGCGACCTTTTTCGTCCGACTTCACACCTACATACGCATAAAAACTCTGGAAAACATTAGTCCAAAAAGCCAAATTGATTCATCAATCGCTTATTTTGAACAAACGCTTCGTTTGGTGCGACTTTTGACGGACCAATTAGCTTCAAAAGATAACGGAATTCTAATACACATGCTATTTCGGCCGTATTTGCCTAAATTGATTACAAAATGAGCCTAAACGGCGAAAAGTAAATAGAATGTTTTCAATTCCTAACTAACTCACACAAAAGCATTTAAATGCGAGAATTGCTCGCTTATTAACCGAATAACTCTAAAAACCGTCCTAAAACCGTACCCAAAGATAGGGGGTTTTGACCCCTATTAAACCTCCTCGCACTTAAAACTTTACTTGTCCCCAAGTAAACTAAAAAACTAAACCCGCCATCACAAGCAAGCTAGAAAACTTCCCATTTTGACTAGGTGTTTGACACAATTTCGAGCATCTGTAATTACATGCATTCGGAAATACAAAGTAGAGACACGATATCCAAAAGCTGCATTTCAATTATCATGGGTCATAGTTTTAAGCAAATGGACACATGTTCAATTAAACGAGTTTAAGGGGATCGCTAAGTAAGACACCTCACCATAGGTAGTTCACTCATTCACATAATTTTCGGTGGCTAAGGTGTTTACTCTCGGCTTATGTTCTTGCTTAGGATTACGTTGATTTTGCACGTTCATCCGAGTTCCTCTACTATGCTATATGACTCCGATGATATCAAAAACAGCCTCTAATTGGGGTTGTAATGTGGTTAGGGGGTTAAAGGTACAACAAAGGTTACATGTTCTAGCGCTTACACAAACAGAGTTAAAATGGCTTTAGCAAATATGAAGTGACTGAGCTTTTTATTCATCCCTTATTATTTTTTTTTCTTTTGGGATGTTATCTTGAGACGTTTTTTGATTTTTAGGAACTGGGGAATGAAGTTTTGTTTTCCCTTTTTGTTCGTCTCTTTTCTTTTTTTTTCTTTTTTTTTTGTTTTCCCTTTGTTTTTTCCTTTTTGGAATAGTGATGCTCATTCACTTCTTAGCCTTTTGGCTTGCTACTGTAACGCATAAACAAAGATAAAGCGCTACAAGAAAACAAGGCTCAATTCGATCTTGCAAAAACAAAGGCTAAGTAGCGAACCAAGTTGTGGTTCGCAAAAACGGGTTAGAACGAAAGAAAGACCTACAACTACAAAAATGTCGGCTCAAAGGGGCTTCCTAGAGTGGATGAAAAAGAAAAAAAATAAGGTAAAGAAAAGGGTTAATTCTAATGAGGCTGATTCATCGTTTATCATCTCAAATCATTGCATGTAGGTTCAACACAGTATTAGGTGCAAAATCTGTGATCTTCCACAAGTCAAAGCATTCACACAAAAATGTCAAGAAAAAGAGCTTTTTGATGTTCGCTCTTAGGCTCAAATTCAGCTCACAATTCTTTGGGTTTCAATTTTTGTGTTTACTAGTTTTCCCCAAACTCAAGTTTAATATCACATGCCTTCAATTCTTAAGTTATCTACCTAAGTAATGATTTTAGCATTTCTTCAAAAGTAGGGTCTAAATGCAAACTTTAGCTCATGCTTTTACAGATACAAGAGTTGTGTCCTACGCCTAAAATAGTTGTCATGCAATTTTAGATTCGGTTCTCAGCCCTCAAAGACAAATAACGAAGTTTAGATTCAAAGGAGGTTCACGGTTTTAGGTCCTAAACATGCAAAAACATAAGTAAAGCAAAAATAAAACATCAAAACGCAAACCTAAACTAGACACGACGCAACAAAAATTAAAAATTTATACAATTTTTGTAAGTTTGTCTACCCCTCCTCCTCACACTAAAACATGCAATAAGTTCCAACATTGCATCACAAATCATGAAGTACGAGTGTAAAGAGTTAGGGTGGAGAAGACAACTTACTGATCGGCCGCCCATTCTGTGCTTGTCTGTAGGCGCAGAACTTGTACGTCCGAATCGTTCTTGCCAAGATAAAGCTTTAGGCGGTGCCCATTTACCTTTTGGGTGGCTCCATCCCTCCCTTTGATTTCAACCATTCCGGAGGGGTGTGCGTTGATGACCGAGAATGGTCCGTGCCATCTACTTTTGAGTTTGCCCGGGAAGAATCTCAGCCGGGAGTTGTATAGTAGTACTTGATCACCTATTTCAAAGGTTTTCTTTTGTACTTTCCTATCATGCACCCTTTTGGTTCGTTCTTTGTATAGCTTGGCATTTTCGTAAGAGTTGTACCGGAGTTCATCCAGTTTGTGCAGCTGAGTTAGCCGTAGTTCACCTGAAAGTTTTGGGTCAAAATTCAAATATTTTAGCGCCCAATAAGCCTTATGCTCTAGTTCAACCGGTAAGTGACAAGATTTTTCGAAAACTAAACGATAGGGGGACATTCCTATTGGAGTCTTGAAAGCTGTCCGATATGCCCAAAGAGCATCATCCAGCTTAAGGCTCCAGTCTTTTCTAGCATTCCCTACTGTTTTTTCAAGAATACGTTTCAACTCTCTTTTGACACTTCTACCTGGCCACTCGTCTGAGGGTGGTAGGGTGTTGCGACCCTATGAGCTACGCCATACTTTTGGAGCAACATGTCAAATTGCCTATTGCAAAAATGGGATCCCCCATCACTGATGATGGTCCGAGGGGTCCCGAATCTGGTGAAAATATTCTTTCTCAGAAATCTCATCACTACTCGAGCATCATTTGTGGGTAGAGCTTCTGCTTCTACCCATTTGGAAACATAATCAACCGCCACAAGAATGTATTGGTTGTTGTGTGACATGGGGAAGGGTCCCATGAAATCTATGCCCCAAACATCAAATAGCTCACACACGAGTATACCTTGTTGAAGCATCTCATTTCTCCTAGAGATATTCCCCACTCTCTGACATGCATCACAATATTTAATATAGCTATTAACATCTTTATGCATTTGTGGCCACCAAAACCCACTTTGGAGGATTTTTGCCACTGTCCTATCTGGCCCGAAGTGGCCACCTGGTTCCCTAGAATGACACATATTAATCACTGAATCTACCTCCTCTTCAGGTATACATCTCCTAATTATGCCATCAGTGCAGAATCGAAATAAATATGGTTCTTCCCAAAAATATTGCTTGTTTTCAAACATAAACTTACGTTTTTTGCTTGCATCTAAATCAGGGGGAAGAATGTTACCGACTTTGTAGTTCGCGATGTCTGCAAACCAGGGGAGAGATCGTACCGAATACAATGTTTCGTCCGGAAATATATCCTTGATTACCTCATGCTCTAAGGTTTGTTGATCTGACTCTAACCGGGATAGGTGGTCTGCTATTACGTTTTCCACTCCTTTTTTGTCTCTGATCTCGATGTCAAACTCTTGGAGTAGTAAGATCCAACGGATCAGCCTAGGTTTTGCATCCTGCTTGCTCATCAGATATCTCAAGGCTGCATGGTCAGTAAAAACAATTACCTTAGATAGTACCAAATAGGACCTAAATTTGTCAAAGGCAAAGACTACGGCTAGCAATTCCTTTTCAGTTATTGAATAATTTTGCTGTGCATCGTTCAAGGTTTTGCTAGCATAGAAGATTGGGCGAAAAATTTTATCCACCCTCTGCCCAAGACAGGCTCCTACGGCCAGATCACTGGCATCGCACATTAACTCAAAGGGAAGGGACCAATCCGGGCTTACCATAATAGGTGCTTCGATTAATTTCTTTTTCAGTAATTTGAATGCAGACATACATTCTTCATTGAAATTAAAATCAGCATCTTTTAGTAATAATTGAGTGAGGGGTTTAGTGATTTTTGAAAAGTCTTTTATGAAACGTCTATAAAACCCCGCATGTCCTAAAAAGCTCCTAACCAATTTTACATTGGTAGGAGGTGGCAGTTTCTCAATTACCTCAATTTTTGCCGGATCGACCTCGATCCCTTTCCCCGACACCTTGTGTCCTAACACTATACAATTTTGGACCATGAACTGGCACTTTTCCCAATTAAGTGCCAAGTTCTTGTCTTCACAACGTTCTAAGACTCGGTCCAAGTTTTCAAGACATTGGTCGAAAGTAGGTCCTACAACATTAAAATCATCCATGAAAATTTCTAGGAACTCCTCGACCATGTCAGAAAACATAGCCATCATACAACGTTGGAATGTGGCAGGGGCATTACACAATCCGAAAGGCATCCGCCTATATGCGAAAGTCCCATAGGGGCAAGTGAATGTGGTTTTCTCTTGATCCAAAGGGTCCACAGGAATTTTCATATAGCCGGATAGCCCATCTAAAGTACAGAAAAATTCGTGCCCTGCTAATCGTTCCAACATTTGATCAATAAACGGTAAGGGAAAGTGGTCTTTACGGGTGGCCTCGTTTAATTTCCTATAATCTATGCATACACGCCAACCCGTAACCTTTCTAGTTGGGATTAATTCCCCTTTTTCATTTTCCATTACCGTTGTTCCCCCTTTTTTAGGCACGCATTGAATCGGGCTTACCCATTGGCTATCAGAAATCGGAAAGATGATACCTGCGTCGAGGAGTTTTATAACCTCGACTTTTACCACCTCTTTCATGTTAGGGTTGAGCCGTCGTTGAGGTTGGGCAGATGGCTTGATCTCTTCCTCAAGGAAAATTCTATGCGTGCAGATTTTGGGGTCGATGCCTTTGATGTCGTGGATCGACCATCCAAAGGCTCCTTTATGTTCCATCAACACCTCCACCAATTTTTCTTCCTGTTCAACTGTCAACAAAGAAGAAATAATAACGGGTAAATCTGTGGGAGGTTGAAGAAAAACATATTTCAGATTATTGGGTAAGGGCTTAAGCTCCAATTTTGGAGGTTCCTCTAACGAGGTCTTAGGATTAGGTTTGATCTCACGATCAAGGTCCTCTTTTCTACCCTTAACCCAATAACATTTTTCAGGTGGGAGATCTTCAAATGGCTCACTCGAGTTTTCACATTCCTCACCACCTAGACCGAGTTCTAAAGAGGCATTTCTTATATCAAGGTCAACTTCCTCAACACATTCATCTATTAGTGCATCCACAAAGTTACAACTTTTGGAGCGTTCTTGAGGAAATTTCATGGACTCATAAACGTTAAATGTTACCTCTTCGTCCTGCACCCTTAGGACCAATTTACCTCCATGGACGTCTATTAGTGTCCTACCGGTTGCAAGAAACGGTCTCCCAAGAAGAATGGGGACGGAGTCATCTTCTTCCATGTCGAGGACCACAAAATCAACCGGGAAGATCAGTTTATCCACCTTTACCAACACATCTTCAACTATGCCTCTAGGCCGTGCAATTGACCTATCCGCTAGCTGCAGTGTCATGTTTGTTGGTTTAGGTTCTCCGAGCCCCAATTTCCTGAAAATTGATAGAGGCATAAGATTAATACTTGCTCCTAAATCGCATAATGCCCTATCTATGTGCATGTTGCCTATCCTACACGGGATGGTAAAGCTCCCTTGATCTTTAAGCTTGGGGGGTAATTTATGGGTGATTATGGCCGAGCATTGTTCTGTTAAAGCCACTATCTCATTTTCCCCAAACTTCTTCTTTTTCGACAACATGTCTTTAAGAAATTTTGCATAGTTCGGCATCTCCTCTAGTTTCCATTAATGGAATGTTTATTTCTAATCTACTAAGGATTTCCGAGAACCGGGCAAATTTCTTATCTAGGTTGGCCTTTTTCTGCTTCTGAGGGAATGGCAGTTTTGGTGCATAAGGCCTAACCACTTTTTCTACAGCTATTTCAGAAGCTGAGGTTTCAGATGCGGGACCGGGGTTGCTTACCACTTCCGGTTCCCTACTTACCTGAGGTGACGGAGACATTTGCGATGGAGGTGCCACGAGTGTGTCCACTTCCTTACCGCTCCTTAGGGCGATGGCTTGAACCGCCTCTTCTTGCAAGAGGAATGCCTCATGACATTCCCTTTCTTCTTGTCTGATTGTGGCGAGCTGGTTACTCAGGGTCCTGCATGCCTCCTCGTTGGCTGCCAATCGGACGGATATCTCTTTTAGGAGAGTCATTATTCCTTCTGAGTACTCTGTTTGCCTTTGATGATTACCCAAATAACTTACATTCTCACCTCTAGGTATGTAATAGTTGATGTGGCATACCCTACCGGGGTGATTCTGGCCGCATCTCTCGCAGAATGGTATCCTTGGCTAGTTATTTTGGTTGTATGAAGCCACAAGGAAGTCCATTTTTGTGTTAAGATCGTTCATGGACGGGTTCGACGCTCTGTTGTCCATAGTCGCTGGAAGAACGATCGAATTTAAGTAATAGTGTATCAACAAGTATTTATATATACAAGTATGAATGATATTAACAAAGAATATATTCACAAAGAATGCCTAAACTAACAAGTCGACCTTTGGTTCGATATTGCAGAAGAAATAAATCCCCGGCAACGGCGCCAAAAACTTGATGCGTCCCCGCCTAGGTTAGAGATGGGAACTCACTAAGGGATAAATGTACCCCGTCGTTATCAAGTAATAAATTTCTGGTTTAAGTCTAGGTTATCGTCCACAGGATTTATTTCTGCAAGTACCGAGCTACTCGATCTCGGATGTTATCTAGGCTTAGGGGGTTTTGAGTTTGTTTGTTTTAATTAATCTACTCATAGGTTGAATTATGCTAATCCTAGCTAAGTTATCTAATTCTAACTAAGTTATCTAATTCTAGCTAAGTTATTCTACGCCTAACTAAGTTACTCTACCCTTAATTGATCTTTCATTACTGAAACTATTCGAAGGAACATGGTATGAACGATAATAATAAAGATAGATTATCAAGTCTATTGAATAAAAACCTAATCTGAGTCACTTGTATTCAAGGCGATTAACCCTACTTACCCTCCTGAGGTTCCTAGCGCGTGATTCCCTAAGGCCGAAACTAGGTCTAAGGCTCAGTAAATTGGCGCTTAATCAACTACGAGGTCGTCAATCTCCTAGGCTCTAACTAGGTCAGATTTAGCTCGCAATATGTGCCTACTAGATTTTGGGGCTTTTGAATGAGTTAAACCAATTGAATAAAGCGTAAGACAGAGATTAGACAAATAATCATAGAACAAAACAAGAGCTAAATTATTATTAAAGGCGAAGATAATTGTCACAAGATACAATAAGTCAAGTTCGGCAACTGTATCAAAGAGTACAAACATGGAAAGATAAAAGGAGATACAAAAATCCCTTTCAGGGAACCTGTTTACTCTGCAGCCGGCGACTTGATCTTAAGGACGGACCTTGATAATTCCTCGAGAAAAAGCTTTGAAGGAGCTTCAATGGAGGTTGAGGAAGATGGAGAAGATGGGGAGGAATTACAAGGGGAAAGCTAAAATAATTTACAAAAACGAAAGATTCCTAATTTACAATTGAAAATTCCTATTTATAGACGCGTCTCGGGCCTCGTTTTGACCTATTTTCGTGTCCTTGTTGGTGTAGGAAGACGTGGGGCCGAACGTGGCTTCGTGGGGGGCGGAATTGGTCTTTTTGACCAATTCCCGCAGGGCTGCTCGCCGAGCAGGGAAGGCTGCTCGGCGAGCAGGCCTCTAGAGGCCTGCTCGGCGAGCAGAAATGGCCCGTGGGGCCCTGCTCGCCGAGCGTTTTCGCCCGAAGCGTGCTCGATCCAAGCTCGATGAGTTCCGTGACCTTTTTCGTCCGACTTCACACCTGCATACGCATAAAAACTCCGGAAAACATTAGTCCAAAAAGCCAAATTGATCCGTCAATCGCTTATTTTGAGCAAACGCTTCGTTTGGTGCGACTTTTGACGGACCAATTAGCTTCAAAAGATAACGGAATTCTAATACGCATGCTATTTCGGCCGTATTTGCCTAAATTGATTATAAAACGAGCCTAAACGGCGAAAAGTAAATAGAATGTTTTCAATTCCTAATTAACTCACACAAAAGCATTTAAATGCGAGAATTGCTCGCTTATTAACCGAATAACTCTAAAAACCGTCCTAAAACCGTACCCAAAGATAGGGGTTTTTGACCCCTATCAAAGTTCTTCATAGATATCTCATGGGTCAGCAATGAACCGATGAGTTCATCATATTTGTAGGTGGTTAAATCCTGAGCTTCCTCAACTGCTGTCTTATTTGCTTGCCAATCTTTAGGAAGACTCCTGAGTATCTTTTTGACTTGTTCTTCCTCAGTGAAGATTTTTCCAAGTCTCTTGAGCTCATTAATGATGTTGGTGAACCTTGCATTCATGTCTGAAGTGCCCTCATCATTGTTCTTCTCGAACAGCTCGTATAGTCTCATCTGCTGATTCACCTTGGACTCCTTTACTTTATTTGTTCCCTCGTAGGTGACTTCCAGCTTTTTCCAGATCTCTTGTGCCGACTCACAACCTGAGATTTTATTATATTCTGCAGCATCGAGCGCACAGTGAAGCATATTGATAGCCGAAGCATGGTTTTGGAGCTTCTTAAGATCATCCTCTGTCCATTTGGCCTCAGCTTTTACAACTATTTGGCCAGCCACAACTTCGACACGTACAAATAGGCCTTGGACTATAAATAGCCAGGCACTCATGTTTGTAGCCTGAATGAAATTTTTCATCCTATTCTTCCAGAAGGTATAGTTTGACCCGAAGAATAGGGGAGGCCTAGTAATGGACAACCCCTCAGGCAATATCTGAGTTGTTTGGTTTCCAGGGAGAAACCGAGTGCTGTTTTCGCCCATGGTAGGGATCAGCTCAAGGTTGTTAGACCTTTTAGAGTGAGCTTTTAAGCTCTGATACCACTTGTTGGTCCCTTGTAAGGTTGCAAGTATAGTTCCAAGGGGGGGTTAGGAACTATTTAAACTTTTTCTCAATTAGGGCAGACTTCTTTTTCTAAGGAAAAAAGGTTTTAACAGCGGCGCTGAGTAAACAGCAAGATACTGGCTTAGTCAACTGGTGACTAGATCAGTTTCTTAGCTTGAGTCAGGAGATAGCACTTAGAGTCTATTCCTGAGCTTAGACGTTTAACGCGCACAACTCAACTTGACCTCTTTACTTGGTCAGTTTTTGGTTATTTTAAGCAAGCAATGTAAATAAGGAGTTAAAGGTAAGAAATACTTTACTCAGCAGATTTATCCAGGTTCGGCTTCTTCTAAGCCTACGTCCTGTCCCCGGAACACGTTCCGAGATTTTGAATCCTCTACTGAGCTCTTGAAAGGTAGAGCCTCAAACCTTTTACAATCTTAGCAACTGAGTATAACAAGAGTACCTTCCTCTATACCTCTACTCAATCCTAATCTCTCGCTGAGTACTATAACCGAGTACTCAGCCTCTCCTTTCTATCTTCTAGAAATGATAAGTGTTTGTCCTATACAAAGATTTGCTAAGACACTTTAGACGATTGAAATAATCACTCTAGACTTTTACACAGATATAAGAATTGTAGTGTAAGATTTGCTTTGCTTCTTTGCTTGCAGAACTTGTGTAGAAATTTGGTTAGCGTAATGGCTTGATCAAGTTCTGTATTGAATGAAGCTTCTGATGGCACTATTTATAGAGACGTTTGGGCATCGGTCATTTCGAATTTCGAAATAACCGTTGGAGGGAAACGGCTACCTGTCGTTGTCATCCTGACTTGCTCAGAGCTCTCGGCCAATCAGAATTGTGTATCTTCTGTCCTCGGTCAGCTCAGTAGACTGTCTCTCCTTTTATGGTAAAGTCAACTGGACAACATACTGTGTCGTCTGAACTTTACCCAAAGTAGAAATACTTTGTCTGGAAGTTTTCATTAGCCAGCTGCTGTCTTGTACGCTTTGTCGAGACTACTCAGCAGCTTCATCTTGAAGTTGTTCCCGAAGATCTTCTAGATCCTTCTCTTGCTGAGTTGCATTTTGTCCAAAGCGACAACGTTTTAACAAACGCGGGCCGAGTTGTACTAAGTTGTTTGACTTGGGCTTTAAGACTTGTATTGGGCTTGGACCTTTTAATTCTTGTGTCTTATAAACAGTTTTAACTCAATATTGAACAAACACATTAGTATAATAAATCAAAGCATTTAAACTTAGTGTGTTTAGAATATGTATTTCAATTATACTTAAACAATTTTGTCAAATCAAAATTATGTGGAAAGATGTTTCAACAGTTAACCCTTCCGTATTAGTTACAGTATAATTCGATCCTTTATCAACTACATCCTTGAACTGAATCTTATGACTATGGGTGATGTCAAGTCACATATAGCGAGACGTTCATTTTACTTGTATAGGCCGAGTCAACTCAAATAGATAGGTTAAGTGAAATCTGTATTTCTTACTCTTAAGCTATCACCTTGCAAGGATTTAGAGTCGAGTCTTCCACAAGCGATCCTTGGATGTATCTCCCATTAATCGGGAGTGATAAATGCTCAATCCAATGTATAACTACCCTGACATTACCTCTTGTGACACCCAACCTTTGCAGTTCACACCCCAGAGTCATCTCTGTTAAGGATCGTGGGACCGCAGGATCAAAGTCTCACATTCAGTAATTCAGGATGACCAATTAACATTCCTTTGAGTTTGAGGATTAGTTATACCTATTAATACCAATGAGATGAACATGTGACAAGGATGAATCTACCCATCCTATTATCTCAAATCGGATCCCCAATCCTAATGAACGACGTTTCATCAGATCTATGTAACTGTCCAGATATCTATATATATGAAGCTTGTGAGATCAGCTTTCTGTCGGACAGAAGACATTGTTACATACAAGTCTCAACAGTGATATATCAATCCTAAACATATCACTTGACTTGGGGTGGTTTTAAGTTTATTAGTTTATTATAAAGTTTTGTCTCACTTCATGCTTGTATGAACACTTTATAATCACTTTAAACAAACTTACGGATTTCCTTTTATTAGACTTTATTTAGTGCTTAAAAGGGATTGCCTTTATATATAGTTATAAAACATATATCTCATTAAAACAAATGATATAAAGAACAATTCATTTACATTAAGTTTGTAGCCTGCAACAATTGTCTATAGGACACTAAACCCCAACACACGGTAATGGTAGGGGTAGGGGTAAGGGTAGTAGGTTACGCTTTGGGACATGGAACATAGGTTCTTTGACAGGAAGATTAGTCGAAATTGTAGATGTTATAAAGAGGAGGAGAATAAATATAATGTGTCTACAAGAAACCAAGTGGGTTGGAGCCAAGGCTAGAGAGATAGCTCCTTGGGGTTATAAGCTTTGGTACTCAGGAAAGGATAAGGGTAGAAATGGAGTAGGTATTCTTATTGATCGGGAGTATATTGATGATGTAGTAGCGGTGTCTAGGAAGAGCGATAGAATTATGAGTGTTAAGCTAGAGATGAAAAGATGGTACTGGAGGGTGATCTCAATGGACACGTGGGTTCTAGGCGAGATGAGTTTGAGAGTGTTCATGGAGGGTATGGTTTTGGAGATAAGAATGAAGCAGGAAATGATATTTTGGAATTCGCATCAGCCTATGAGTTGAGTATCATGAACACATGGTTTATGAAGAGAACATCCCACTTAGTTACTTATAGGAGTGGCGGTAATGCGAGCCAAATTGACTTCTTCTTAGTAAGGAGTTTTGGCGAACGAGTTATATTGGCTGTAAGGTGATCCCTGGTGACAGTACGACAACCCAACATAGAGTAGTGGTGCTTGATTTTCAAAGTAGGAAATGTATAAGAAAACGAACACCATAAGTCGAGACTAAGATTAAGTGGTGGAAATTGCAAGGGGAGTGATGAGTGTCTGGTAGAGCTCTAAAAATATATTATGATAAGTTACGACTATGGATGTGATCTTCCTAAATGCTCTATCTCTACTAGACGCTACTACTTAGGGGCAAGTGTACCCCGTCGTATCAAGTAATAATCCGGTTAAGACCGGGTATCGAATCCACGGGATTTATAACTACAAGTATTAAACGACTCGGTTTTATACGTTATCTAAGCGGTGAATACTTTGAGTTGATTCGGGGAACAACTACAAACTACTCCTAACTATGGGTGAGACAAATTTATATAACAAAAACTCTACGAAGTGGTATGGATGGTGATAAGTTATAAATACGATAAACAATGACTCCCAATATATATACGGTTAATGATTTACTCTTGCAATGATGATTACGTGTAGTGTGACCGACCCGTGAAGTACTTAGACTACGTGGTTCCTAGTCAAGGCGTGTCTAATGCTCGGGATCAGAAATTAGGGCCCGTAAGTTCCGTGGTTTGTCAATTCCTACGGTTTTCGGAGCGTCACTTCTGGTGAGGCAACACCTATATGAATCCCTAAAGATAGCCCGAATAGCGTCGGAAATCGCGTTCTCCTACACAATAATCAATTACGAGTATCAAAACAAGTAACAAACATCAACACATATATAGAAAAAGAGATTATGAATCATAAATTATAAATATGGAGAATGTAAATATGGAATACAACCAAGCCTAGTACATAGGAAGAGTACAAGCTAATTAGCAACTGAAAAGGGAAGAGTCCACCCTCGGAACTAGCTAACCGGACTCAAGTTCGTCTCTTAGGACTTGGAGGTGGAGCTTTCGAGCTTGGTGAACGGAGATGGAACGGAACTTTGACAGAATGCCGGAATCAACGAACAAGCTCTCAAGGTGATAGAGTTTTGCTATGTAAAATAAAATCTAAAACTAAGAAACAAAAGCTTAATCTATAGCAAGAAATGTATATCAAAAGCTTACTAAATGAGTGCTAGTCACTCCTAGTTATACACATCAAGTTAGGGGTAGAATTGTAATTTCACAAGATACAAGCATGGAGGAACATGATTTTCTGCAGATTTCCCATGACACGCCTCGCGTATGGTGGAGTATGCCCCGCGTATTTGCCCATTCCGTCAGAAATCTCCTGCATGTGGACCAAATCCAGATCTTGTTGTCTCAACCACGCCCCGCGTAGACTGGGGTGCGCCTCACGTGGTTGAGTTTTTGAGATTTTATTGCTTGAATTGGGTCTTTTACGCCACGCGTAGCTGAAGCACGCCTCGTGTAAGTAAGTCTTTGATTTTTTGGACTGAAGAACTTCCCATACACGCCCCGCGTGTATGGTTGTACGCCCCGCGTATTGTCAGTTGACTTAGAAGATCTTGCAGTCTGACATTCATGATTGAGACATTATTGCTTATCATTGCTCATACGCCCCGCGTGGAAGGTAGGACGCCCCGCGTGGCAGTGGGTAAGTTCCACGTGGTGCCTGCGGATTGAGCAATTATTTCTGACAATGTGTTCCACGCCCCGCGTGGAGGGTGATACACCCCGCGTATGTCGGAGGATTTTTGCTCCTTGCTCGTACCTGAAATACAATTCTCGAGAGCCGAGTTAGCTTGACGTTTTATTTTCTAAATTAATCAAAAATAAGGAAAATTAACCGAAAGTACGGAATTTATTTTTATTTCATTATTTTATTAAAACATTCTATTTTTGCAATTAAACTTATTTATTTCATCTAAAATTGAACCGTAAATCACGCTAAAAGATAGGGACGAAACGCCCCTATCAAACCTCCTCGGACTTTAAAGTTTTACTTGTCCTCAAGTAAAAGAAATCGAAAGACAAGGGATTGAGATTATTAAGAAACAAACCGTCGGTTGGTTTTACCAAGTGCGTGATTCCGAAGTTAAAGTTTTAAGCAAAGTGTTCGGTAAGTACCTACGCAAACAAATGAGCGACCAAAACTTGTTTGAGACCTCCATGATCAAATTTAATAGGCAATATTAACGGGGGTCGATTATCTTTTGAGAACCCGATAGTACCTCACCAAGGGCTTTCACTCTTAAGCCCAAATTTTGATGGGTCGGTGTTTTTGCACTCTCCTTTGCACTTACTCGAAGTCACTTTGAGTTTGCATTTTCATCCGGGTTTTTCCTCCTATGTTATGGTCTAGGCAATATTAAAAATGAACCTGGAGGGGGGGGGGGGGGGGGTTGTAATGTAGGTGGCTTTTTAGTGGTTAATTTTTAGGAACTTGAGTTTAAACACCATTTTGATGATCACACCGTGTTTTTACTTTGGCCTTGTCGAGTTCGTAAAATATACCTCGAAATTGCTCGGGTGGAGCTTGAGAATGCCTTTTGCTCTTTATTGTGTTTTTCTTTTTCTTTTTGTTTTGAGAGCGGCACAAAAACGATTTCGAAAGCTTATAGTGCTTACTTATCAAGGCATTGGCTTATTTCGGATAGTTTTGGTGCGATTTGATTTTATTGGTATTTAAACACGAGGAAAAAGGGTTAAATGTTAAAAGGGGTATTAACAAAAAAGTCGGTTAACAGGCTCGAGGGGGTTTCCTAGAGGTTAATGAAAACGAGAAAAATAAGTTAAGAAAAGAATTAGCCTAAGTGGGTTCCTTTTATCGTCTATTGCCTATTTTTACCAAAATACGTGTACTTAACCCGGTATTAGGTGCAAAATCTATGAGTCGAGTGAAGTCAAAGCTCTCGAAAAATTGTGAAAGAAATAGAGTTCTCGTACGAACTCTTTTAGGCTCAAAAATACCTCACAAATTTTCGGGTTAAATTGTGTACGTTCAAGTTCTCGTCAAATTTTCAACTATCCCGTTTTTATTTCCTTTTTAAATTTCATTATAGGGATAACCTGTGGGTAAGGACTCAAAGTTTTTGTTTAGTACGAACCTAGGCTTTGCATAAATTCTATAACTTCAGAATCAAGACTAAAATTTCTTAATCAAACCGATCCTTTGTGTTAACGTTTTTTTCATTTAAGAACAAATAATGGAACTTTTAATTAATTTCCGAGGGAGGTAGTGTGTTGGAAAAAATTTAAGAATCAATAAATTAGTTCCGAGCTCTGGCTAGTTATATAGGAAAAACGGCGGGGCACGCGGGGCGTAAAATGGGGTACGCCCCGCGTGAAGATTATTAATTGATGCATAAACAGATAAAAAATGAACACGAAAAGAGGAAATAAACAAAACGAAACACAAAGGAGAGTCATAAATATATTTAAAATAAAAAGAAAGTACAATAGAAACGCAAAAAATAAAAAGAAAGTACAAGGAAAACACGAAACGAACTAAAAACATAAAACATGAAAGGGAAAAACACAAAACAAAGGAAAACATAAAACAAACAAAAGTAAACTAGGGTGGAGGCGGAGGAGGATTGCCGTGGATGTTGAAATGTGTGAAGAACGCATTGGCGAAGGAGTCAAAATTTTCCCGATCCTCACGCCGTTGGGCCTCAATGGAATTGAAGCGGGTGATGTAGGTGGAATGGTCCATGAGGCGATTAGCCCCAAGGGTGTCAAAACGGGTGTTGAGGTTGGCGAATTGAGAGTCGAAATGGGCGCGATCCGCACGTTGGTGGCCCTCCAAGGCGTCCAACCGAGCATATATGGAGTAGAAGACATGGTTGGGCGGTGGACTAAAGTTTAGGCCCATGTCCGAGTCCGATCCCTCGTCCTCGTCTTCTTGGGGTTGGGCTGCCCCCGAACTCTCACCCAGGCCGGAGGTAGGGCGCTTGAGTGATTTGAAGGCATTTTTGTCCAAGGGCCGCGGCTCCAAGATGGGAAGGCGGTCAAGGGCAGCTTCGCCAAGAGCGGAGGTGGCGAAGATGGTGATGAGATGGCCCAACCCGAGTTTGTCACATTTTTGGGTAGGCATGTGGTGGAGTTGGACGGCCACGAGGTAGGAAAGGTCGTAGGTGAGGCCGTTTGCATAACAATAGAGGGCCAAAAGCTCGTGCTTATTGACCTTGGTGGACTCGGACTTCCCCGAGAAGTAGAAGGAGATGAAGCGATGGAGAAGTTGGAGGATTGGATCGCGGATGCAGGCCGGGCGGAGGTTGGAGACATCATAATCGTCGGACTCGGTGGTGGAGGTCAAAAAATCATGAGGAGAGACACCCTCAGGCCAATGTGCTATGTCGTCCTCCGCTTGATGGGTGAAATGGTTGCGGAGCCATTGTGTGTCAATGGAGAAAGGGTGGTTGTGAAGGCGGAAGTTGA
Source organism: Euphorbia lathyris (assembly GCF_963576675.1). NCBI lineage: Eukaryota > Viridiplantae > Streptophyta > Magnoliopsida > Malpighiales > Euphorbiaceae > Euphorbia > Euphorbia lathyris. The sequence continues at coordinate 72,386,128 of NC_088912.1, read as the reverse complement.
AGAGGGCGGATCTGGGAACCCCGTTAGACTCGAGGGTGGTGTAGAACTCCATGACCAACGAAGAATAAACGTGGTGGCGTGCCTGATAGTGATCGAGCCAATTTAGAGCGCGGAGGCGGTCCTCGAAAGCACCTCCAAGACTGTAGCGGTCGAGAGTGCTACGGTCGATATACGGGAGTTCCATTACGTGGGCAGTGGAGAGTGTTTGGTAGGATTGGGCTTCTTCTTCGGTGAGAAGATGGAAATGAGCCCGATATTGGCGGGTGAGTGGCGGTGTTCCTTCTCGTTCGGGGGGTGGTGGTGATTGGCGTGGTTGGGAACGAGAAGTACGGGCCCGAGTGGACCGCGGGGGGCGCATATCGGCGATATGCTTGCGTCTTGCCATGGTATTAATGAAGGATTGAGAAAGAGTGTAGGAAGAGTGTGGGAAGTTAGAGTGAGTTGTGAGGAAGAAGAAGGAAAAAAAGGGAGGAGTATATATAGGGGAGGAGTGGAATTCCAAGGGATTCTCGGAATTCCAGGAGGGATACGCGGGGCGTGAAGGGGCCACGCCACGCGTATCCCACCTCCTGGTCTTTATTTGACACACAAACGGCACGGCACGCGGGACGTGCGAGGAAGCACGCCTCATGTATCGCACCTCCTGGCCATAAATTGGTGGGAGAAAGGCGAGGACGCGGGGCGTGCATGGGGGTACGCCCCGCGTGGAAAAAAGATAAACTGAAGTTTTCGTGTTTTTTTAATTATTATTTAATGTTTTTATGGTTTTTTTATTAATTTTTAATGTTTTTATGGTTTTTAAATTATCATTAAGAGGGTGGTTAAGGCCAAATTTATGATGGAGGGAGGTTGAAGAAATTTTGAATTTGAAAAGGTGGGATGTGATTGGAGGGAAGAAGAGGTGGAGTGGAGAAGTGGGAAAGACTTTTGGGGAAGAGGAGAGAGTGATGGGAAAGGTGGAAGGGGAAACGGCTGCCATGGGGAGTTGCAATTCGCAACTCCCCTAGGATACACGGGGCGTGCCCTATGGGGCACCCCGCGTGTCCGTACATGTGGCTTTTATTTAGCGGAAGTCCCAGCGGTTGAAGGTACGTGAGGCGTGCTAGGGTAGACGCCCCGCGTCTCATGTCTTTAATTATGAAAATGGGGACAGACACGCAGGTACGCGGGGCGTACTAGTGGATACGCTCCGCGTAGGAATTTTTTTGGATATTAATGGGATTTGTTTTTCTTTTGATTTTTGAAATGGGAGAAAATAAAAATAACATAAAATAGAGAAATATAAAAATAAATAAAAATAAGGTGAAAAACGGTTATGATACATATAAACAAGGGATTTGAGAAATTCAAACCGATGCTACGTTTAGAGTCGAAGTAGCTCGACTTTCTCATGCGGCGGCTTACTGCAGGTTGTCCGAGTTGGAACTCGACGGGTCCGAACTTCTACTATTTAGGAGAGTTGTCGCCTATCCGGACTCTCTATTTTTGCCCCGCGGGTTTTACTCGGTGTTTGCCGGGAGGGTTCCTAATGGCCTCTCCTGTTGCTGACGATTCAAGTGGGCTACCTGGCGGCTAAGGTCCCTGCAAAACACCTCACTATCGGCAAGACGGGTTAAGATATCCTTCAACAAGGATGTTACTGACTGCCCATGCACATTATCGGGAGGTGGAGTGTTCCGATTACCGGGCATGGTTTGTGATTGCCCTAGCCCGTTTTCCCGGTATTCTTGATCAAAGTCGGATGGGGGCCTCAATATATTATTATTATTGCCATACGACAAGTTAGGGTGTTGGTACCGAGGCCTCCATCCGCTGTTATTATTATTGTGGTGGTGTGAGTAGGAGTTCGGGTTAGGGTTGTACCTTTGATTGCCTCTTATGTAACTTACATTTTCGGTGTCGCCAGCGAAAGGGCTACCGGCTTGCCAATTAAGTCCGTCATGATCTCCACCACAATGATTGCACATCAGGACCTGTGCAACTTTGTTAAGGCTTAACTGGGCTATCAAAGCGTCAAGTTTTTTATTCATTTCCGCCATGGAACTTTTTGGAGCCTCTTTCTCCACGGCGAACGTTTGATGTCGCGAAGGTCTGGCAAGCCGATCTTCTTGCCACTGTACGCTTTTCCTTGCGAGCTCGTCGATGAGCTCATATGCTTCACTGGCCGACTTCCTAAACAGGTCCCCACCTGCTGCGGAATCCACGGTGGCACGATTAGTAGGTGTTAATCCGTGATAAAAAGTACTTACCAAATCGTGCTTGGGGATATCGTGGTGCGGGCAGCTTCGAAGCAACTTTTGTAATCTTTCCCAAGCCGCATGAAGGGCTTCGTGTTCGAGCTGCTGAAAGGTAGTGATGTCGTTCCTCAACTTAACCGTTTTGGAAGGCGAGAAGTAGTAAGAAAGGAACTCCTTCTCAAGTTCCACCCATGATGTAATCGAACCCACCTCCAATGAGTGCAACCACTCCAACGCTTGTCCTATCAAAGAGAAAGGAAACAACTTTAGTCGGACGGCCTCAACCGGAACACCGTTTTGCCGAGAAGTTTCGGCACACATAAGAAATTTATCGAGGTGTTCGTTAGGGTTTTCATGGGGTTCCCCTCCGAATTGACCAAGTTGTTGGATGAGTTGGATCATGCTAGTCTTGATTTCATATGTGTTGGCCGGGATGGTGGGGGCAACGATTCCGTTGCGATTTTGAGGACGGTGCGGAGCAAGAATCTCCATCATCGAGCGTATGTCATTGCCTCCACCATTGCGGTTGTTATTCACCGGTAGAGCTCTAAAAATATATTATGATAAGTGCGTTACGACTATGGATGTGATCTTCCTAAATGCTCTATCTCTACTAGACGCTACTACTTAGGGGCAAGTGTACCCCGTCGTATCAAGTAATAATCCGCTTAAGACCGGGTATCGAATCCACGAGATTTATAACTACAAGTATTAAACGACTCGGTTTTATACGTTATCTAAGCAGTGAATACTTTGAGTTGATTCGGGGAACAACTACAAACTACTCCTAACTACGGGTGAGACAAATTTATATAACAAAAACTCTACGAAGTGGTATGGATGGTGATAAGTTATAAATACGATAAACAATGACTCCCAATATATATACGGTTAATGATTTACTCTTGCAATGATGATTACGTGTAGCGTGACCGACCCGTGAAGTACTTAGACTACGTGGTTCCTAGTCAAGGCGTGTCTAATGCTCGGGATCAGAAATTAGGGCCCGTAAGTTCCGTGGTTTGTCAATTCCTACGGTTTCTGGAGCGTCACTTCCGGTGAGGCAACACCTATATGAATCCCTAAAGATAGCCCGAATGGCATCGGAAATCGCGTTCTCCTACACAATAATCAATTACGAGTATCAAAACAAGTAACAAACATCAACACATATATAGAAAAAGAGATTATGAATCATAAATTATAAATATGGAGAATGTAAATATGGAATACAACCAAGCCTAGTACATAGGAAGAGTACAAGCTAATTAGCAAGTGAAAAGGGAAGAGTCCACCCTCGGAACTAGCTAACCAGACTCAAGGCCGTCTCTTAGGACTTGGAGGTGGAGCTTTCGAGCTTGGTGAACGGAGATGGAACGGAACTTTGACAGAATGCCGGAATCAACGAACAAGGTCTCAAGGTGATAGAGTTTTGCTATGTAAAATAAAATCTAAAACTAAGAAACAAAAGCTTAATCTATAGCAAGAAATGTATATCAAAAGCTTACTAAATGAGTGCTAGTCACTCCTATTTATACACATCAAGCAGGGGTAGAATTGTAATTTCACAAGATACAAGCATGGAGGAACATGATTTTCTGCAGATTTCCCATGACATGCCTCGCGTATGGTGGAGTACGCCCCGCGTATTTGCCCATTCCGTCAGAAATCTCCTGCATGTGGACCAAATCCAGATCTTGTTGTCTCAACAACGCCCTGCGTAGACTGGGGTGCGCCTCACGTGGTTGAGTTTTTGAGATTTTATTGCTTGAATTGGGTATTTTACGCCACGCATAGCTGAAGCACGCCTCGTGTAAGTAAGTCTCTGATTTTTTGGACTGAAGAACTTCCCATACACGCCCCACGTGTATGGTTGTACGCCCCGCGTATTGTCAGTTGACTTAGAAGATCTTGCAGTCTGACATTCATGATTGAGACATTATTGCTTATCATTGCTCATACGCCCCGCGTGGAAGGTAGGACGCCCCGCGTGGCAGTGGGTAAGTTCCACGTGGTGCCTGCGGATTGAGCAATTATTTCTGACAATGTGTTCCATGCCCCGCGTATGTCGGAGGATTTTTGCTCCTTGCTCGTACCTGAAATACAATTCTCGAGAGCCGAGTTAGCTTGACGTTTTATTTTCTAAATTAATCAAAAATAATGAAAATTAACCGAAAGTACGGAATTTATTTTTATTTCATTATTTTATTAAAACATTCTATTTTTGCAATTAAACTTATTTATTTCATCTAAAATTCAACCATAAATCACGCTAAAAGATATGGACGAAACGCCCCTATCAGGGAGAATCAACAAAAATTTGTGGATGAGATGACCAAAAAAGATATTTGGACTTGTAATATGGATTTAGATATAGATTCGATTTGGGCTAAGATGGAGCATAGTATAAGGGAAGTAGCGACGGAAGTTCTAGGGGAATCTAAAGGTAGCATGCCACCGGGTAAGGACACATCTTGGTGGATAGAAGAAGTACGACAAGCAGTAAAGAGTAAGCGAGAATCCTATAAAATATTGGGGAAATGTAGGAGTGATGAGAACTACGAAAAATACAAAGAGGCTAAAAGGGAAGTGAAGAAGGTCATACGAGATGCTAGAGCAAAGGTGAATCGGGATCTGTATACAAGATTGGATACGAAAGAAGGGGAAAGAGACATATATAGAATTGCTCGGATGAGAGATAGGAAGACACGAGATCTCGAAAAAGTTAAATGTGTGAAGGATGTGGACCAGAAAGTCCTAGTTGGAGATAAGGATATCAAGGAACGATGGAGGTCCTATTTTGATGACTTATTTAATGGAGATCGCAGACAAGATGTTGGAGATATAAGTATCCCTCACGATATGATAAATCATGAATGCCTGCGGAGAATTCAAAAGGGTGAAGTCAAAATGGCATTAAATAAGATGAGGTTGAAGAAAGCAGTAGGACCTGATGGCATCCCTATTGAGATTTGGAGATGTTTGGGAGAAAGAGGAATCGAATGGTTGACGACGCTCTTCAACAAAATTTGGAGAAACAATAAGATGCCATCAGAATGGAGGAAAAGTATCTTAATCCCTTTGTATAAGAACAAAGGCGATGTCCAAGATTGTGCCAACTATCGAGGAATCAAATTAATGAGTCACACTATGAAACTTTGGGAGCGAGTGATCGAACAAAGGCTAAGGAGGACGGTGAAGATCTCGGAAAACCAGTTTGGCTTTATGCCGGGAAGATCAACTATGGAAGCCATCCATCTAATAAGACAATTAATGGAGCACTATCGAAATAAGAAGAAAGACTTGCATATGGTTTTCATTGACTTAGAGAAAGCGTATGATAAGGTACCAAGGGAAGTACTTTGGTGGGCTTTGATAAGGAAAGGCATTTCGCGGAAATATATTGACATCATAAAGGACATGTATGAGGGAGCATGCACGAGTGTACGTACTAGTGTTGGGAAGACTGAAGAGTTCCCTATTACGATTGGAGTGCATCAAGATTCCGCACTAAGCCCATTTCTTTTTGCCATCGTTATGGATGAACTAACAAGTTCACTTCAAGATGGTATACCATGGTGCATGTTGTTTGCAGATGATATTGTGTTGGTTGATGAGACGAAAGAAGGAGTGGAGAGGAAGTTGGAACTATGGAGACAAACTCTAGAATCTAGAGGCTTTAATTTGAGCCGAAGTAAGATAGAATATTTGAGTGTAAGTTTAGCGGCCATATGAGTAGGGAGGCAGGACAATCACCCTAGATGAGAGAGTTGTTCAAGCCTCGGATTGCTTCCGGTATTTAGGATCTATTATCCAAACGGATGGAGAAGTAGATGGAGATGTTGCTCACAGGATTAAATCTTGTTGGTCGAAGTGGAAGAGTGCTACGGGTTTCCTTTGTAACCCCGGCATGCCCAATAGATTGAAGGGAAAATTCTACCGCACAGCAATCAGACCAACATTGTTATATGGTACGGAGTGTTGGGCAGTGAAACATTGTCACATCCATAAGATGTCGGTGGCGGAGATGCGTATGTTGAGATGGATGTGTGGTCATACGAGAAAGGATCGGGTGAGTAATGAAATAATTAGGACAAAAGTAGGGGTTACATCTATTGAGAATAAAATGAGAGAAAACCGACTAAGGTGGTTTGGCCATGTGAGACGTAAAGCGCTTGATGCGCCGGTTAGGAGGACCGAAGAGTGGCAAAGGGATGTAGTGGTGAGGGGTAGGGGAAGACTAAGCAAACTTGGAGGAGGGTGATCGAGAGTGATATGAGTTTACTAGGAATTGAGGAAAATATGGTAGTGGATAGGACGGAGTGGAGGGAGCGAATTTGTATCGCTGACACGACCTGATTACATGGTTTTATATGATGGTTCTTGTTAGCCGACCCCGAATCATTTCGGGACTAAGGCTTTGATGTTGTTGTTGTGTTGTATTGTGTTTTGTTTGTGTTGATTGGTGCCATTTCTATTTAATACTACATTATTATGATTTAGTTATTGCTCTATTTGTTTCTGCAGGGGAATACAACAAATCTCTGATACGGTGAAGTGAGTGTGATGCGGAGCATCTCCTTTGATGATCGAGTCCGGGCGAGGGAAGTCAGAGGAAGAACCAAGCACGAATGATCAAACGAGTAAAGGGGCCAAAACAGTCCCACACAGCAAGTCAGCAGCTAATCCACGCTCCGCGTGAGTTAAGACACGCTCCGCGTGGAGTATGAGTGGATCCAGGGGAATGACATTTATTGGATCAGCAGCCAATCCATGCTTTTATCAATATAATTTTTATCATCTTCTTCATGAAGTGTTTGTTAAGGTTTTAACCTTCAACATTGGGGGATCTTTGATTTCCTACGGATTTAGGCCGTAAAACTAGGGATTCACTCCTTCTAGTTTAGTTACAGAAGAACATCTTTGCTAGTTTACGATTAAAACTAACACGTTCCAAAACCGATCTGTATTAGAGTGAGATAGATTTAATCAAACTTATCTCTTCGAATAAAATTCTAAACACCTTTTATGGTAGATTCGGTAAACATCAATCTCACATTTTCAATTAATTAGGAGAGCTATATATATTTAAAATTGAATAAAAATATATTGTATTACAGATTATGGAAAGTCCCAGAAAACAAAGTTCAGCATTATTAGATTTGAAGTTAGTTGCATCATCTATAGGTGGGAAAGCTGAATTTTGGCTTTATCAAATTAATTAGATTGGTTTGAATCTACAGCAACTCTAGAATTTTCTAAAATCCCATTATATAATAGAGGCTAGCCATATGAAAACATTGCTTTTAATTACATTCTGGGAATATAGTACTCAAGTGGTTCACACCTTTTTATACATTGGGATAAACATTTTAATAGAGTTATATTTTAGGGTTTGATGTTCCTTAAAAATACATGGCAAAAGGATTGTTGCTAGTAGGATTATTTAGGATATAATAAAAATACTATACAACTCTTTTTATAACTATAAAAGTATTACAAAAATTCTCATTCATATTCATATGAATAAAAGACAGTAGTAGGTTTAGTAACAAATATATAAGAGAAAGTTTTTATATGAGTGGAATTAATCACATCACGCTAACATAATATACTACACATAGGAGCGGAGTCAGCCTAGAGCTCGGGACCGGAGTCCCCTGGTCATCAACTCTACTCTTGACTAGTGGTGGTTCTGCCTCTTGTAACCCTCCAAATATTAATTTATATACATTCTATATAGTATTATATAAATACTTTAAAGTAGATGACATAGTTAAGATGCATTGTTCAAATCTCACCAATCTCATTTTATTTTATAAAGTTTTTATTCATTTGAATTTTATTTTTCAATAATTATGGAACTACGTTACCATTATTAATTAATTAATTTCAATTGACTCTTTATTTTCCTATTAAAAAAACATTTTTGAACTTATTTTTATTATATATTTTTTCCATTAGAAAAATTAATATCTTATTTTTGAGACTCAAATAACTTAATTTCTAAATTAAATTTAAATTTATGAAAGATTTAAAAAAATTATAACTAAAAACAAAAAAGTGTAAAATAATGTTATAACTTTTTAGAAATTAGAGTTGAACTTATAGATGTCTACTCTCAGTGGCGAATCCAGGATTTGAGAGAGCGGGAGGTAAAATTCTACGTAAAAATTTTTTAGATAAAAAATATAAAATTGTTCAATTGTTATGCATTATTTTCATGATTTTTTTTTTGATAAAAAACGTAAATTATAATGTTTCCGACTCGTAATCATCCATTTTCGGGATTCTCGGGTTGTTACGCATCAAATATCCCTAACGTTTTGGGTCAGGTGCAAATGCCCCATATTCACTTTCGCAGATGGTTTGCACCTCTATGAGTGGGACTGCTGGCCACGGAAATTCTTTCCATTCCCAAAGGCGAGGATCGAACCCTGGACCTTTGGTTAAGGGAGGAGGAGCCTTTACCACTCTACCACAACCCCGTGGTTATCAAGCATCATGTTTGACATTTATTTTACAATTAAATATGTAATGTTTTTTTATTATATCATTAAACAATTTTATTTTAATTATTTTATCATAAACCCCAAAATTTATTTTAATTTTATCAAATACAACAGTTTTTCCATTTCCTTTTTATAGTTTTTTCCATTATCTTATCCGTTTTTTTTTTTTTTGTTTTTTTGTTTATGGATTAGTTTTTCCCATTTCCTCTTTTATTTTGGTCCTGATGGACTGGGGTTTGAAAATTACCCCTACTGCACAGTTAAATTTAATCCCAAGTATAAATTTCCGGCTCCACCACTAACTACATAAGTCAGTATAAATATTTAAGAGATAAGATATCAAAATAAATTTAAGGTTTTTGGGAAAGTACCAATTTTCATGTTCAAAATAGTACCAATATAGGCTTAATGTTTACAACATAACATCAATTTAGGCTTAACGTTTACAATATAGTATCAATTTAGGAATTACTAACATAACGTGACACGTCACCCGTTAAGTCTGCCAACTCAGTGACACGTCAGATAAGATACCAAAATAGACCTAAGGTTTATAGAAAGTATCAATTTAGGCCCCACGTGCAAAATAGCACAAATATAGTGTCACATCCGTGTCCCTAATTTTAGTTATTATACCCTAATATAAAGTTATATTATAGTTGTTTATTGATTGGAGAGTTAATTAAATATTATGGATATAGATTGGAGGCTAATTTCATACCTTAAGTGTAAAATTAAAAGTTTAGGGTAAGTTTTAAAAGAAGTTAAAGTTTAGAGGGACCAAAATGGAGATTTTCCCTTATTGGGAACATCAATTACAACTTCCCAAACATGCATTTCAGATATCCATGAGACAATATTATAAAAAAATTGATAATAATAATAATAATAAAATAATAATATAATTTAATAGATAAAAAAACATGCATTTGACACATGTGTATTACTTGTCCTAATTTGAGCTACTCTTAAACCATATGTCCATACCTTAATCCAAATGTCATGTATCTTAATATAGTTTGTTGAATTTCATATAACAATACATGTAGACAGACATGAGTGAGGGAATTAGAGAAAAAAAAATGGAGTCCAAGGCTATTAAAAAGAAAATGATAGCAAATTTATAATCAAGTCTTTTTCTATGAAAAAGAAAAGGATTGTCTTTGAAACATGATTTTCACCCATTATGTTCTCTCTTCATAATTTATTCAATGGTGCAATTGTTCTTAATGTTCGGAGATTCGATTTAGAGAGTCTTAGAATAAGCTCGTACGGGACAATTCTAGACAGATTTAAGACTCGGACTGTGTCTTTCATCGATTAATTATCGAAGTAAGTAATTTATCAACTACCTTTTTATGATTTTGATTATCTATACATATATGTTAAGTGATCTTTATAAATTTTATGTCTTAATCTAATATTTGATTTTAAGATGGTTAAAATATTGTTTTTGATAACTTATGATTTATGAATAAAGTTTTTATATAAGATGATTTATGTGCTTATTTTTAAAAAATTAAAGTTAGTATTGATAATGTATTTTTAAATTATTTGTTGGTGATTTTAGTACAATTATTTTTTATGATTGAATATTTTGGAAATTGATTGAGAAAAGTACTTGGAAACTTTATGATGTTGATTTATGATATATTTCTGATTTTAAGTTATATTATGAAATTATAATGTTTTTAGTATCCATCAAGAGTAATCCGGATAGGTGGCATTAATTAAAGTCCGTATTTAGTGAGAAATACGGCCTGTGTACACAGTTGAAAGACCTATCGGGTATGGCAAAGAAATGTTGAGTAAGACCATGCGGGCTAGGCAAATTATGAGATATCTCGATTCTATTATATTGTGGGGATTGATACATACGGGGATTATCTCTCAGATGGATACGGTTTGTGAAGTATTTATTGAGATACGATTTATGAAGTATTTATCGAGATATGATTTATGAAGTATTTATTGATATACAATTGTGAAATATTTATTGATATACAGTTGATGAAATATTTATTGAGATACAGTTTATAAAGTATTTATCGAAATACGACGAGTTTTATATTAAGTGTTTTAATACAGTGATTTACGTCTTGGACTATGTGTGGTATTTTGATAGCAAACTTGATATTTTAAATTGCATATTTTGTTATTTTGAGTATTTTATTATGGTTTTGTCCATAAAATGTTCAGTTTTAAGAACATGAATTTTATATGATACATTTTGGAAATTAATATATATATATATATATATATATATATAGTTATTTTGAGTATAAGTATTTTATGTAGTTGATAATTGCTTACTGAGATTTTTGTCTCATCTTTTCAAATGTTTTAATGTTTTAGGTGAGAAAGAGCAAGGTATAGGAGAAGTTATTGGTTGATAGACAAGGTTGAAGTGTCAAGTCATTGACTTTGTCCTTAGTTAGGACATTTGCCTCTCATTTGAAGATTTGATTGTATTGGGTAATATTTTAAGACTTGAATGTAGTAAAAATATGGATTTATTTTATAATATATCTAATAGGAATTCTTGAAAAGTATGATATTTATGATATTTGGATAATTTGGAGACTCTTAAGTGTTGATTGTGATCTTTCTATTTCACGCCCGATGCCGATTGAGGTCGTTTAGGGTCGGTTGTGACATATAGACTTAACATTTACAAAATAATACGAATTTAAGCTTAATATTTATAATATATATCCAATTTAAGTGGTGTCAAAAAAATATTTTTATTTTTCTAGCATGTTACAAATTAAGGAACTGATATTAAGCACCTTGGATTTTGTGGCTGTATGGTAACATTTTGGATGGGTTGTCAGTTGACAATTGATATTTTGTGTGCCAATATGGTCATATATCAATATCATTTTAACTAGTGTTCGAAATTTTGTGGATATTCAATTACTTTTAGTTTGCATATATTATATGAGCTCATAGAATTTAGGAGTCGTGGAATCATTGATGAAAAACAAATATAAGATTTTAATTGGCAAACATAATAATTAATTGTAATATAATAAATAAGAAAATAGAACTAAATAAAAAAAGATAACATATAAAGTTAATAGGAAAGTAATATAATACGAGTAATTGTGACGTTTGGCTTAAGTTGGATATATTTTATAAACGTTAAGTTTAAATTCGTATTATTTTGTAAACGTTGAACCTATATTGGTGCTATTTTGTACGTGAGGCCTAAATTGATACTTTCTACAAACCTTAGGCCTATTTTGGTATCTTATCTGATGTGGTGCTGAGTTGACAGACGTAACGAATGACGTGTCATGTTCTGTTAGTAATTCCTAAATTGATGCTATGTTATAAACGTTAAGCCTAAATTGATGTTATATTGTAAACGTTAAGCCTATATTGGTACTATTTTAAACTTGAAGCCTAAATTGATATTTTCCTAAAAACTTTATGTCTATTTTAGTATCTTATCCTAGTATTTAATAAGGTTTCGTGCAAGTTTAACAAAAAAAAAAAAAAAAAAAGGTTCATGAAAGATTTATTGAAAGTAGGTAAAAACACATAAAAATGTAGGGAAAAAAAAGTCACAATAACGGATAAAAACGAAAAGAAAACTGAAAAAAATATATAAAGAAAATGCAATCACAATGAAGAGAAAAAGGAGAAGAACATGTAGCAATGGTGAAAATGAAAAATAAGAGGAAAAGGAAAAAAAAAGGATAATTTAAAGAAGAAATGATAAAGAAAAATGCATTTTGAGAAAAAATGTATATTTAAAATGAACACAAATATATTGCATTTTACAGATTATGTAAAATAAAAAATAAAAGAAAACAAAATAAAGCTTTATTAGTATCGAAGTTGGGGAAGGATGAGTTTTGGCTTTTATGAATTAATTAAAAAAGGTTGGAATTTTGCAGAGCAACTCTTCAGTTTTCTAAATCACATTAGCCAACCAGCCGTATAACAACATTCATTGGCAACAACAAGCTTTGAATTCTCGTCGGCCAAATGCTACGTGTATGTACACACAACAATAATTGCTAAAATTGGGATTTCCTTGCTATCTATACCATCACTTTTTGATATTAAGATGACTACAGTACATTTTTCTTATGCAATTTTTTTCGATCGAGTGATTAATTAATTAGAGTATATTTTAAGTAAATTAAGAGGACTATCAATTAGGCAAATTGGAAGGACTATCTTGACATTTTATACAAATTGATGAGAGATTAGAACACTTTAAAAGTTCAGAAATTCAAAGGAAAATGATGTAATCATTTTTTTTATTTTTTTTTATACTTGTTATAACCCAATCATACATCAAAAAAGAAGACCGTCAATATTTTTATTTTTTATTATTTTTCCTGAAAATAATATTATATTCAATGAAAACAATAATAAATCTTGTGGTTTGATCGATTTTTAAAAATAATCCTCGTTGTTTAAAAGTTCACAAGCAGAGGTCTGTGTTTTTTACAGTTTACAAACCGAGCCATTCATTCAAAAATTATTTTTGTTACTATTTATCCCAAAATGGAATGATTTCGAACAATTAAAAAACTGACGTTGCAAATGATCCAAAATAAACGACTAAATGAGATAAAATCTAAAACTAGAGTAATCACTTTCATATTTAAGTTAACAGAAGTTTTTTAGAAGTTTTTTTTTGTGAGAAAGATGATAGAATAAAAAAAACATAATTCTTAGAAAGTGAGGATGAGACACATTAGTTGCACTAGATCCTCTCTATTTATAGTGCTTGGAACGTTTATGGAAGCATAAGTGCCCCCACTCTAGTTGATGTTTTGGACACGTGTAGATTTGAGGTTAGGGGCTGCTATCAGATGGGACGCCATTGGTTTGGTGTGTGCGGACCTTGTGCAAAGTGAGGGAAATGATTACTTATGGGATGTGCACGCCATTCGCTATTGTGGCACAGTCAGCTATTACTTTCGGCCGACTGTTGGTCCACATGGCATTTTGTATTATCAGATATCCTCCCTCCCTAGTTGACGAATTTTTTTAAGGCTTCAGTTCAGCTTTCTTTCATAATGGTTTGAAGGGCTGAAGTGTTGGTGTTGTGTCATAAAGACAATGATTTTGTAAACTTTTATTATAAAAATGAATTTGAGATTATTTGATTCATTAGATTTAGCTATTGACTATATAAAGACATTTTATCGTTTATTCCATAATTAATTAGATAGAAGAAGTCCATAATTTATAATCACAATATAAAGTGTATATACAAGATAAAATGAGGTTGTACTTTATGAATCTAACAAAATGATAATAAACATAAACATCCCAAGTCGAGCATTATATTATAGGATTGATATAACGTCGTTGAGACTTGCATGTAATATTGTCTCCTGTTTGTGAAACAAGGAGATGATCTCACAAGCTTTAGTTATGGAGATATCTAGGTAGCTACATGGATGTGTATGAATGGTATGCATTGGAGATCCACCATGAGATAACAAGATGGATAATTGTGTCAGATGTCACCTACGTTATCTTATTTGTGATACTATGTATAACTAATCCTCAGATTCGAAGTATCATTGAGAGTATTCTGGATTATGTAATGTGATGCTTTGGTTCTATTATCACGAATGATCCATTCGGGTGTGCCTCGAGTAGCTTCTGGGTGTTCATGAAGTAATCACAAGGTAGTTTTATGATAGATTGGACATTCATCACTTTCAATAGATGAGAGATAGATTCTAGGCCACTTGCGGTAGAATTACTCTAAACCCTTGCAAGGTGGTAGGTTAAGAGTTCAACTCGAGATTTCATTTGACATATCTATTCTAAGTGAATTCAACCTGAGCAAGTAAATAAACGTCTATGTATATGTGACTTGATAGTTTCCACAGTCATGATTCATTTTGGACATAGCTGATGAAAGGTCGTATTATACTGCAACTATTCATGAAAAGATAGAGGGTCAAAATCAACTTGACTTCTTATGGCTTCTAGGGAAGTGAAACACTTCTTTCTTGAGTAGGGAACTCACTCTGTCATACGTTTAGTTGGATTAATTCTGATAGAATCGATAGATAGAAATTAAAGAGTTCATTTGCTATCATATTCAACGTTAAATGAATTGCAATAAACATATACGACTAGTTGTGGTCATAATCTAACGCACACACTATGAATTGAAAACAATGGCAAAATTATAATTTTTAAAAATTTTCCATTAGGAGAGAGAATAGGATGGCGGCTTAGCCCCGAAGTAGGCAAGGTTGTAAGCGGGCCAAAAATTATATATTGATATTAGGGTTTAATTTGTTTAATTGATTTATAGTTTAATTGTATTTATATTATAATTATTTATAAATTAATAATTAAGTTAATCATAATCCTAAAAGGAAATATAAATGCTATTAGTTTTATATTAGGAATTAACTTCTAGTTCTCGATAACCCATCCTAAATTGTAGAAAGCACCATTTGATTAAAGAATCATGAATTCCACCTCACAATTTAACGGGAATCGACACAGGAAAAATAGCTAAACAACAATGTGGTAAAGTAGAGGGAAGAAAACTTGTATATATACACGAGATAAATGTTTACAAAAACATTACGATAAAAATAAAAATACAAAGAGACAAAAAATGAGGATCAAGACTTCAAAATCGCTTCCGGGCCGACACCAAGAGTGTTGGAGGTTCGAGGTTCCAGTTCTTTCACAGTCAGGCTTTCGATGCCGAGCCCCTCAGCTGAGCCTTCAGTCTTAGCATGGGCTGGCTCAAGTTGATCTTCAGCATTAACTACCTCGGTGGGCCTTCAAAATTATCATTAACATGGACTTTGAGAACTTCAACGGAACCTCTCTATTGCAACAAGGGGATGGTTGACCTCTTCCTCCTAATCAGGGTCAAGGAAATCCGGATCGTATTCAAGATACTTGGCATCATCTTCAGGAGGAAACATATTCATCCAGAATTTGAAGTCAACATCTGGATACTTTTCATTGATCGCACGGAGGATCTTGAATTTGAATTTGTTAAGCCTACCCATGCCAATGTCATTTTCACATAGAACGGATTTCTCGGCTTCCACTTTAACTTCATATCTAGCTCTTTTCTCTTCGACTAGATCCGCTTGCAACTTTTAGCCAGTCGAACATACCTAGAGAGCATTATACCAATATTTTAGCTAACTAAGCTCGCCCTCCAAAGAACCCAACTTCTTTTGACTTAAAGTCAGCCGATAGGGAAGCCACAAAAGCATCCTTTTGTGCAAGCAGAGCTTCTTTTTCCTCGAGAAGCCCTATATTTTCAGGGCTTGATCTTGAGCATCTTTAAGATTGACTTTAAGCCTTTTCTCCTCCGCCCGAGCTATACTATGCTCACCCTAAAGCCTTTCCTCATCGGCCTCAGTCCTTTGTTGGGATAATGTGCAGTGTTCAACTCCTTTTATAGTCAAGCGATGGTAGATGAGGAAGTCTTAGTCAAAGCCTCAAACCTCTTAGCTCGAGTAGCCTCCGCTTAAAAAGCCTATTCCTTTTGGGTCAGCTCATGACAAAGATGCTGAAGGTCATCTTCCTTTTGAGTTAGCTTTTGGTGGGCATTTTTTAGAGCTTCCTCATTATTCTTTCTAGAATCAACTCGGAATTGCTGCTCAAGCTGGGAGATCTGTTTTACAATTGTCTCAAACCTAAGCATGACTTTGGCGTGAGAGGGAAGGCTTACTTAAAAGTATTGTATAAGCACCGAACCAAAAAGAAAAATGAAACTGGAAAATAATTCAAGGTTTACCTACGCAAATAGGTGTTTGAAAAGGTCTATAACTACCCCTATCTGTTGGTGATGGAGTAGACCCTTTTCGATACAAACCTGATCCATGTAAGCAAGACTACGGGGTATGGAAGGATACTACAGAAGAAGCCATTCGAGATACATTCCCAACCAAAGCTGGAACAAGCACAAGCATCAATTAGACTTCAATGCACAACAAAGTTAGTGAAAAGCAAAAAGGTAGAAAACGCATACATTATGGGTGTTGTATTGGTTGAATATGATTTGCTCCTAAGGGTCAAAATTCGTGGGAATCATGAATCACCTCGACCAGTGAGCAATGATGGTTGGAGCCTTCCCCTCCCTCATAGACTCGGTTAAAGTATGGTGAGAAGGAGGAATCTAAGAAGTAGGAGCAGACACCAAGGCCTCTTTTGAGCAAAAGAAGCAAGTGTCAATGCCCTCTTTAGAGGGACAAGAGCAGTCACTGTAACCTTTGACCTTTTGGCATGCTGGCCTTATTTATAAAGCCCTCCAGTCAACTTAACGACACTGAGGGTTCCTTCTTGGTCGTTACTCCTTGTCCCGAAGGAGTTTTAAGCACAACGAAAATGGAAGAAGGGACTATTTCTCCTATTAGGACCGCAATAAGAGGGGGAATAATAAGAAGGGTGCCTTGAGAAGCCAGTTGGGACGCACCTGACTAGGAAGCAGATAATGAACCCTCGACCCCTCAGGCTTGCTAGAAAACTTCCTTTGCATAATCTAAGAGGGTTTGGATGTCTGGAACGGAACTAGAAGATGAAGATAAAGAAGAAGGAAATATAATTACAATAAGGGAACTACCAGTAGGATGAACTATTGTTAAGGAACCTAAGTCTCCCTGCTATTCAGAGTTTGGAGTCAAACTAGAATGACCCGAAGGATGAATGAAGGGACTCGGGCCATGAAAATAAGTGTTCCGAGTCGTTGAAAATAGTGAAGTGTATGGGGTCGAGGGACTTTGCATCCATATCCCACATGATCTGAATTCGGAGCCAGTAACGCTTAAAGTCTTTTATCACTATGTCATTTTCCCTTTCATATGACACAATGTACATGACAGACATTTGTTTTCGTGTTATCTAAATATTTTTCGTGAGAATATTTTAACATTATGTCATCTGAATGTGTAATAAAAAACGCGCTCGATTCTCATATGACGTTGCGATTACACACTACTGTCATCTAAAGAAAACGCGCGTTTTCATTAAATTTGATGCACTCAATAGATGAAACCTCTATTAAATGAATGTCATTGTATGTCGAAAATAAAAAAGCAGCAAATGAAATTTCACTTACGCGGCCATATACCAAATTTTAGGCGCTCGATCGTTTGATTGAAATTTCAGCTGATATATAAACCCTCTCTCTAATCCCAAACCCCTGTTTAGGTTACACAAGCTTCATCCCTCTCATCCCTCTCTATCTCCATGGTTGATTTCAACATGCAATCACTGGGAGTGAGCTCGAAACACGGTACTGGTAAGCCATATTTTCTTCGTTCCTAGATGTATTAGAGTTTCATTGTTCCTTACTCTATCTTTTCCTCATCTGATTTACTTTTCTGTATGTTGATTTCAGCAACTGGAATAAGGATCTAGTGATTTTCAGACCTATTGTTAAAAGGTTTAGATCTCTCGCTTAGCTACACTGATTTTATTGTAGTCAGATTCACTGCTGAAAAGCTTGGGTCTTTATCTTTTTTAACCTAGGGCAATACAGTGTCTGATGGTGAAGATGGTATGAACTCATCTGATTCCTTTTTATTTGAACATAATATTTGCAGGAATAGTAAGAATGCTTCGGTACATAGGAAGACTGACTGAAGAGATTGTCAATCGGTTCATGCCCTTAGCATATAGGAAGATTCCTTTAACTTAATGAATATATATTAATGTTATGTTGGTTTGAACTGTTTGGTTGCATGCATGATGTTGTTGTGGGTGGTGCTGCTGAGATAGGTTTACAATATATCTTCAACTTGGCTTGTTATCTAAATGAGTATGTGTATGTATATGAAGCATGTTGTCTTATTCATGATTGATGTTCTACTTAGGAAGCTAGAAGTGATTGAGTATGTGTATATGTATATGTATGAAGCATGTTTATGTTTGATGTACTGTTTAGGAACCTAGAACTCATTGGTTTAGGAAACTAGACTGATCTAGTATATATATTGTTATGTGGGATTGAACTGAACGATTACATATATGTATGATGTTGTGGGTGATGATGAAATGATTGGTATGAACTGATTGGTTATATATAACTGTTTAGGAAGCTAGGACTCATAGAGTTTCTGTATGAATGATCATTAAGCATGTGGCTGATTAGGCATACTCTAAAGCTTTGAATGTTCATTATGATTGGCAATACTCTTATACCTATAAGTTATACTGCTAGAAGTGATTGAGTATGTGTATATGTATGCAACATGTTTATGTTTGATGTTCTGTTTAGGAAGCTAGACTGATTGAGTATGTGTACGAATGTTCATTTGGGCATGCAGCTGATTAGTTACATGTATGGTTGTTGTGATTGGCCATACTCTTATGCTATGAATGTTCATTGAGTGAAATAATGTTCATGCCTACAACAAATGGTTTGTGAAGCATAGTCACATCATACACTTCATCACCATAATCCTTTTGATTTGAACATGAGCTATGCTGATAAGTAAGGAATAAGTTGTCTTGAATAAGTAAGGAATAGACACATGCACGAATAAGTTGTCTACTTGTTATAACATGTTCACTTTAATATACATATGTCTACTTGAATAAGTTGTCTACTTGTTATAGCATGTTAGGAATACTCTTAAAGCTGAAAATGTTATGAACTCAACTGACTCCTTTTTATTTGAACATGAGTTATGCTGATAAGTAAGGATTCTGAATGCAATTCGTTTACAATATACCTACCACTTGGCTTGTTATCTGTTTTAAAACCATTCGGAATGGTGATGGGTTTTCGATGCTATCAGCATAAGTTATGAAGGCTATCAGCATAAGTTATGTGGTTATAGCATCGCAAACTTCATCACCATTCTCACTTTTCAACGAGTAAAGTCCAAGTGGCAAGTATATTGTAAAGGGTTATTTATGTGCATTGCTATTAACTGATTGGTTGAATACCTTAATCATGCATCAAGTATTAAAGGAACATTGTAAAAGGGTAATTGAGCATGTATGAAGCATGTATTAAATGGTAAATTTAGGCTAATTGCATGTACTGATATGGCTTGCAAATGATAAGATATATTTTGATTAGATAGAATATACATATACATACGAATTGAATATCAAGCTCTACATAAAGGGTTATGTATGTGCATTGGCCATACTCTTACTATGTTCCTTTTCACTCAGCTTGTTATCGTAACAACAACATTCAACATGGTGATAGGTTTATGATGCATTCAGCACAAAGAGAGTCCCTTGTGGTGACAGCATCATAAACCTCATTACCAAGTTCATTGTTCAACGAGTACAACCCAAGTGGAAGGAACATTGTAAAATGGTCAGTTTAGTCTACTTGCATATACATACGAACTGAATAGCAAGCTCTACGTTATATTGCAAAGGGGAAGGGGGGGGGGGGGGGTTGAGTGTTGCCTTTTCATTCTTCTCCAAATTCCAAATCTCCTTTCTCTCACTCAAGATAGTTTAGGAAATTTGGAATTTAAAGGAGAACCTCATCCTCTGCCCCTCATATCCACTTTGCATACTCCTCAGTCCATATCCGGACGAGCCCCTCATACTCTTCCCTGTTGTTGTGGTATTTCTCAGCAACTACTTCTTGCCCAGGATATGGCTCCTCACTGTGGGGCTGTAGAAGTAGATCATATATGTGTCACAGACACTACAAAATGCATAGAATAATTAGATCAAAAATATGATGTTGTGTGTTTATCAAATGAAATAGATAAATGGTTGCATTATACCGTGGCAGTGGATAAGTGATGGTATTAAAGATACGAGGAAGACAAATCAACCCCTAAGGAGCCACGTTAGGATGATATATCCTATTCCAAAAGCGAAACTGAGAATAAGAGGAGACATTTATTAGTGTATGTTTATTAGTGTATTACTCTTGCAGGACTGTTTGGGAAATTCGGAGGGTAGCTGATTATGATTTCAAATACACCCCTTTCATATGGGGTGTATTGGGGGCCTTTCATTCTGATCAACCATGTGAAGAAGTTACCATTGAGAGGAATTGTACGTTATCATCTAAGAAGAATCATTAGAAATACACAGAAGAAACCAGGAAGAGTTATAGAACAACTATGGATTGACATACGTACCATCGATGGCCAGAAGCCACTCTGGGTTCTCCATGTACAATTTCTCCAAGTCAGCAATTATCTCTTGTGGAGTTTCAACAAGAGGATCCATTGTTATAGCGTAAGTTTTCTGGGTTGTTGAAGGTATGGATTCTGAACGCGTATGATGCATATATTTATAGTGATATGATTGTGGTAAGTGAAAGGCCGTGAAAGGGGAAGGGTCTGTAATTACTGAGTTTAGGGTTGTGTGTAATATTAATGACCTGCTTTGGCTTTTGTAGATACCAAGACCTTTGGGATTATAGGCCTAATTATTACTCCAAGATATGGATTGACGTTATTCAAGATATTGATTATTTTTTGTGTGTTTTAATTCAGAAATGTATGTGCACAAATGTAAACATATTATGAGTATTGGTCTCCAATAAAATTAAAACCATTGATATACAGAATTTCATGTTCATATTTTAGTATGTTTCAGTATTCAGGTAAAAACCAGAAATTCAAATGAAGAAGAAGGAAAAAAATGACATTTTAATTTTTAAAAATGTCATCTAAACAACAATAAAAAGACATTAAAATAAACGCATCTGTCATCTGAAAGAAATCCTTTGACATGAATGATTAAGACCTATGCCATCTAAACAGGCTATAACGGCAGAAATTATTATACGAACTGTCATCTCAAATTCAATATGCCAATTTCCCACGCGTTAACCTGACGGTTTTAATTATTAGAATGTCATGTGATGATATTAAAGGTGACGACAGTAATAAATAAGCTGCATCGTAACAAGGGTAAGATGACAGTAAGAAAATATGCTAATATCATGTGTGATGACGAAACATGGTAGAACCTGACCGTCGTCTGAAGGTGCAATAGACGGCAGCGAGCGCCGTGACAGATTTATATCTCACGTGACGACGGTTTTTAACCATCGTTTGAAGAGGGTTTTGGCGTAGTGTATTTTGGAGGATTTTTTCATAATAAAAGGCTTTCTCTCCAAAGGGTATTCGCTAAACCACACGACATCATCGGTGGAAAGCCAAATGGTGCGGGGTCTAGATGCTTCGAAAGAGTGGCCCAATCATGATAAACCTCCATATCATCATAAATTTTAACTATGGAAAGGAGATTGAGCCAGCCATTCGACGTAAATTGGTAGGGGAAAGATCAAATTCAATTAAAATGTTCACGACAATGTTGGCACAAGGAAGACTCACCCCTTGCTCTAGGAAGCACCACCTCTATATAGGCAAATTCAAGGTACATGGCGGTGAGTGTAGCTAATGGAAAGTTGTTCATAAACGAAACCCACTCATCATTTTTAGGATACATGTGAAGAGACTTACCTAATCCCAAGAGACTTACCTAATCCCAAGAGAAGAGAGAAAACAATAAGGATACATGTGATATTGCGTGTGCAGATGGAAGAAGCACAATTCCCCATAGCCAGCTACCTCACACAGACGTTAGAGAATGACTTCAAGCGCTTCCTCGAACCCTTGAAGAAGGACAACAATGTCTTTTCCTATTTGATTATTCAAATGCTCTGTTTTACCAAGTCCAATATGAAAACTGAGCCCTAACGGTCTCGTATGCATGACCAAAGGGAAATCTGATACCTTAAGGAATATTCTCTTGTATAATCCTAATAAACATATTTTACACATGGAACGATTCACTCTTTACGATTAATATCCATCGTTCATAGTATCGTCAGGCCACGTGGATTAATATCCACCGTTCATCCCAAAACCAATACGACAAATGGAGACGAGCCTTAGGATCACAAGAGGTAGTTACGTATAGGACGACTGCCATATGGCAGGCCACATGGATCAATATCCACTATTAAGACTAGAGTACGATGAAGGAAGAAGAGCCATTGGATCATATGAAGTGGTTATGCATGACGTTTGACGTTATAATGATTTGAGGGCCTCAAGACCAACCGAATAATGACATCTGCTAGATGAGTCATTAGAGCATAAATTCCCAAAGATTACAACTACCCTTCAAGCTATTATATATGTATAAATAAGGTGCCTTCAAGCTACTATATATGTATAGATAAGGTGAGCATTCTAAAGAGATAAGTAACATCATAGTCACAAATTTTTTCATTGCCTTCAACCATCCTTCAACTTTTGCTAACTTGAGTATTAGAGTAAGTTCGCCGAACTTCTCCTCTCTGACTAGTTGCTTCTTCCTCTCGAGTCACTCAAGAGAATACTAAAAAATAGCACATAACCAAGGTTTTTAAATTTGACTTTTTTTTCCTCTTCAAAAAAGCAACCTCATTTTTCCTTCTCCAATATGCAAAACATTACTCACTCACTCAAATTGATATTAATAGATAATTAGCTTAGTTTTGTGTAAATCATGTGATCTTAAATTTAATGGTTTATTATTATTATTATATACAAATGATAACTCTTAACCATAAGTGGAGTTAATTATGGATACAATAATTTCATACAAAATTCGAAAAATGTGACTGAATTTGTTATCGCATATACTACATGTCTTGCATCCTACGAAGTAACATAATTATTGTTGTATATATAGAAACAAAAGTTGATAAATTCTTTCAAGTCAACATTCTCCACTTCTTTTGGTTCATACATAAGTCTTGATTGATTTTACTATGATAAGTACTAATCAAAATATAAGAAACGGTCCAAAGATATAGCAACACGCTACCATGTCATTGGATGTGTCTTCTTCCATGTATCTAAATTTCTTTATTAATTATGATTTCCATATCTAATTCCTTCAATTATTCATTCTTTTTTGTCACGACATTTTCTACAAAATATACTTCTACAAAATATACTTAATTAAACATGTTATATTTCGTGGCCAAGATACAACCAACATAAAAGCCTGTCAAAGAAGGATTACTATTCATACTTTAATATCAAATATATAATATATCTATGGTTTTGTCTAGATTATCAATCGTATTATATGATTTCAATGTAACTTGCAAGTATTTATATGACAAACGATATATTATTTGAGAATATGAACTTGTAACAGAATGTCTGAAATTCCTGCCGAACTTTTCAATAATGTACCTGTAAGACAGAATAAGAGGTCAGAGAGAGGTGGAATCCGGCGAACCCGCTCAGATACCTAAGTCAGTAGGTGTTTGGAAGGGTGGAAGAGTATGACTGAGAGATAGAAGTGTTAATGTCTCACTTAGTGTTCATACATATCTATTTATAAGGTTGAAATCGAGACCATCTTCGTTTAGGAATCCTCTCTATATTAGGACTCATATTGGCAGTCCTGTTTTAGAACTCTTCAGTATGGGAAAAGTCTTTGTCCTAACCGCATAATTTATTAGGAAACTTAGATAAGGTAAATTTATCTACTTATGATTATGAACATTGTCTATCTGGAAAAACAGCCCAAAAACTATTTGAAAAAGTCAATGAGCTTATATTGCAGTTAATTCATTCTGAAATCTGTGGTCCAATGCATGTGAGGACTACATGATGTTAGTTATTTCATTACCTTTATAGATGAGTTTACTCGGTTTGAATATGTCTTTTTTATTTCACATAAATCTGAAGCCTTTGGTTGCTTCAGAAAACATTAAAACTTAGTAGAAAATCAATTAGACAAAAAAAAAAAAAAACTTCTATGAACTGGTCAAGGTTTTGAATATCTTTCTAACCGGTTCAGAATTTTTTGTGATGAAATGGGAATACAATGTCAATTATATATTCTGTACATGTCACAACAAAATGGTGTTACAGAAAGAAGGAGTATGACATTATTCGAGATGGCGAGGTCAATGATGGCACAAAAATTATGTGTTGGTGGTGATGTTTTTTTATTAACTTCCATATATATTCTCAATCGAGTACCCTTAAAGTTTGTTACCACTACTCCATATGAGTTATGGACTAATCCAAAGCTCAACCTAACTTTTCTAAAACTGTGAGGTTGTACTGCCTTTGTTCATGAATCTTCACACAAATATGAAAAAATAGGTCCAAGAGGGAAGACATGTATTTTTGTATGCTATTCTAAAATGTTCAAAGGTTATGTGTTCATATGGACACAAGATAGTGGTCATACAACAGATTTTGAATAATGAGATGTTACATTCTTAGAGAATGATTTTCCTACTTATGGGGAGATAGGTAAATATATGTCTGTATATGAAACTCTAGATCAGAATACTATGTTTGATGATCAAGTAGGTCTTTCTTTTCCCAGTGGGAGCTATACACAAAATGATAATGATGTTTTGATGGAAACATCAGAGCTTCCTATAGTGGATGCTACTATGGTTGCTGGTACGAGTGAGAGTAACATAGATGAATGTTAGGCATGAAAATGACTACAATTAAACATACTATTTGTGATGAATTAAGGGTGTTTTAGGTGTAAAATTACTTAATTGAAGGACTTATAAGTGTTTTATGCAGATTTGAAAAGATTTAAGTCAAAAAGGGTGTAAGCAGCCTGTTTTTCAGCAACCATGTGGAGATGTGCAACCTTTGATCCAACGGTTAAACGCTGTGTGTATGATGACAGATAGCGACGTGACAAGCAGCAGGAGCGGCAGAAAGGAGTGGTAGGAAAGAGCGGCTAAAGTAACATGATGACAAGAGTGATCGACCCTTGAGTGTTCAAGGGTCAAAATATTTGAACCACTTTTAGTAGTCTAGTATCAGTTGAACAATCTTTCTGTTTTTGTAATATATTATGAATATTTTGTACCGATTCCATTTTCCACCTATTTATAGACGTAGTGGAGGAAAAAGAGAGAGGACCTTTTTGGAGAACAGAAGATAGAAGTTTGTAAACAATAGTGGAGAGAGAAGCTCTCTAAAAAGATTATGACTCCATTGATGGAGTCATGTAGATGTAATGCTGACTGTTCACTCGGTAGTATGAGTGAGTAGTCATCTTGAACGGGTTCGGCCAGTTAGGGCCTGTTACGCAAGTCTGCTATTTTCTTATTTATGAATGAATGTTGATATATTATGATGTGTTTGATAAAGCTTTCACTCTATTGCTATACGCATGTATGTTAGTGATAGATGAATGATATGGAACTGCTTTCATCTTCACGGAACCTTTTATCAAACATCCAACCCCGAAGTAGGCATGTTAGGAGGTTGTATCAAGGGTTTTCTTCATACAAATGTTGTTTCGATCGTAATGCAAGAAAGAACCAACCTTAGGGACACTTACGGTTGTAGTATATCTTAGAATCTTAAGAACACACTGTTGGTCCTGTGTGATTAGTTCCAAGGGGGGGGGGGTAGGAACTAATATAACTTTTTCACTTTAATTACGCTGACTTAATTTAATTCTTTGAGTTTCACAACTCAGCTTTGGTCAGCACGGCCGAGTGAGGCGTAAGACGGCTTTAGTCAGGTACTGACTAGAACTGTTTTACTTGTGAGTTGGGAAATGACACTTTTGTGATCAAGTTCCAACTCAGCACTCTGATTTACTCAGTGTCAGTTTAAACAATTTATATACCGAGTAAATATAGCAAGCAACACATACATATATATATTGAAAGAGAGTTAGAGATTACTCAGCATGACTTATCCTTGTTCGGCCTCTCTGCCTACGTCCAGTCCCCAGAGTCCCTCCGGGCTTTTTAAATCCAATACCGAGCTCTTTAAAGGTAGAGCACAAACCGTTTACAAGGCAGTTGAATATGAAAGAGTACCGTCCTCTATTCGTCTACTCAACTCCTACTAAGTGCTATAACCGAACACCTAGATTTCTCTACCACTGAGTACTTAAAACTGAGTACTCAGCACAACTCTCTCAATTCTACAATTGATACAAAATTGTTCTTTTTCGGACAAAGAACACTTTAGATGATTACAAAAATCACTCTAGCATTTAAAATAGATATGGAAGTTTGGTGTAAGATCTTTTTCTTGTTTTGGTGTGCTTTGTATGTATGCTTTTTGTTCTCTTGTATTTCGGCAATCGGCTAAGGATCCAAGAAGTATACTTGTCCTTTTATAGTTAAAACCTATAGGCACAATCATTTGAATCCGGAATTATCCATTGGATTTAAACGACTCCTTTTGGCGACATGTTCTGGTCAGCTTCAGATTTGTAAGCCAATCATGTCGTCTGAATTCCACAGTCGTCAGGTTTGTCTTTTTCTCGGAGGTTTCATCTTCTTACGCCAGTTCGTCTTTTAGCTAACGAACAGTTGTCCCATGCATCTCGAAACTATATCCATGCATAAATTCCAAAGCTTCTGAATTGGTGCAGACAGTTGTCGGATCTTATCTTTTAGCAAACGGATCATTCGCGCTGTCCTGAAGATCACTCAGCTTGACTTTGATAGCCGTTGTCTATGATTGTTGCCAATACTGAGTTCTCTTTTACTCAGCTTTCATGGTCAGCTTCGTTCTACAAGATATAGTTCCTAAGAAGACTTCTCTACTTTTGATATTGAGTTGCGTTCCACTCAGCTTCATTGATTAGCTTGATCTTCAAGCTTCTGTTCAGAGGATGACTTATCTTCTATTACGCTGAGTTGCACTTCACTCAGCCTATGTTGTGTTCTCATGCTGACTTTGTCCTGTCTTACTTTTTATTTCTATTTTCATTTATATTTATGCTCAACATTGAACAAACATATTAGTACAATTAAATCAAAGCACTTAAATTTAATTGTCCTTTTATCATGGATTAACTTAAATAACTTTGTCAAATCAAAATCATGTGGAAAGGTGTTTCAACACACACGGGAGTTGACTTAAATGAGCATTAAAGCAGAAACCTTGACTTCACTTTACGTCATTCATGAATAAATAGGATGTTTAGAGACTGAAAGTAACCTGTTCTGCTGTGCTTAGCCTGTTCTACCTTTTATCATTATTAAATACTCTTTTTCATAAGTTGAATCATTGACTTCGTTACCATTTCACAATATCTCTCAATATAAAGAATTCGCACACCACGAACACCCTGTTCTGTAAGGTTTTTCTAGTAAAATTTGGTCATCAATCCCTGTGGAGACGATACTCTATTTATCACTTTATTACTTGTATCTAGTGCACTTGCTAGAGTCTGTTCAAAGGATAACAATGAATCTTAATTAGAAAGAACAAATAGGAAAATTGTTCCTCATTGTCGTTTTAAGATTGACGAGGGGGAATATTCCTAGTTATTCTACAAGATGAAGAAGAGCCCCATAGTGTAAAGGAGGCTCCTGAAATCCTTTCGAGAAAAAACTGAATGAAAGCAATAGAAGAAAAGATGGAGTCTATGAAATCAAACCAGTTTGGGAATTAGTTGATTTACCAAAAGGACGTAAGGTAACAAATGGGTTCTCAAAATCAAGCGTAAAGATAATGGAAGTATCGAAACATACAAAGCCCGCTTAGTTGCTAAGGGGTATATACAACAAGAAGGAGTAGATTATGAAGAAACCTTTTCTCCTGTTGTGAGGCTTACCTTTGTAAGGCTAATTCTAGCTACACAGGAAAGGCATTGTGTGTCCACTTATCCCAACTAATGGAGTCGTACTCGGTGTTAACTAATCTGGCCCAATTAAAAGGCTTTCAAACACTTTCCTTATGATAATGTTGATAAAACTTCCAGTGTCGATGAAGAGAATCCGAACTTTAAAATCTACTATCATCATTTCTATAACCAAAGCATCGTCATGCCACTTGTCCGATTGGATTTTTAAGTTGCTGAAGTAAAAATCAGATGTAACCTCTTTTATTTTTTCCAAACTGGCGATTTCTCTTTTTCTCTTAGGTCGTGATCCCCCGCTATGACATTTATAACTCCTCTAGGAACGCACCCGTTGAATTTCTTATCTTTTATTGACCCTTCCCCATACTTTTCCAGGAGATGGTCCAACTTACCACTTTCAACCATTTTTCCTAATTCAATGATCAACTGTGTGTAATTTTCTACATCACGACCTTCGCTTTGATAGAAATCACAGTACATATCGTTACTTCGACTGGGTGTCTTCTTGAGTTTGGGTGGATACTAGATTCGCATATTGTTGTCTTCTACCCAAAAGAGCACTTCTTTTTTGGGAGTGTTAAAGATGACATGTCTCTTTGTTCCCGATGCTTTTGCTGACCTTTATCCTTGCATTCTCTTTCCTTTGATGACTTGTTGTCGCTATTTGAGCCTAGTTGGTTTTTGAGCAGAGGGTTCGGTTCATCCTCATCCCAATGAGTGTAGCTTGTTGTCCTCTTTATTAGTTTTTGAAAATCTCTATGCCTTGACATAATGATGCTCTATTAAAAGGCGCAACTATTGCAATTTCTAGCCATAACATATGTTGCTCTTCTAACGTTGAATTTTTTTATACGAATCACCAAGGCCTGAAAATGCTCAATAAACTAGGCTATAGTTTTCAATCTTTGGTTTGGACCGTTCTGTTCAAGTCTTGCATAATTTTTCCTTCACGAATGGAGTTCACAAAGTATTCTGCGAAGGACGCAACCAATTGGTTGAAATTGTGAATAGATCCTAGGAGGAGTTGTTCATACCAAAAGGTTGCCGAATCCTCCAAGGTCGTGGGAAAAGGCGATAGAGAATGGCGTCGAGCCATTGTTGCTTCGGTTGTTCTTGTTGGGCTTTTAATATGGGTTACTGGATTCCCTATGCCTCCATACTAACTAAAATTGGGGGATACAAAACCTTATAGGCATCGTCTGATGCTGGATTTCTAGGGATAAAAGTGTACATGTATCTGTCAGCGCCAAAGACACGATGTATCTATTTGGATTATCCCTGTTTCCCATACTTTTCTTTTGATGATTTTGGACATCTCCTTTTTTACTAATGGGATTATCCTCATCCTCATCCTTTGGCATATTCTTCTCATTATGTCTCCTACGGGTTGATCAATGCTTATAAGAAGCTTACTTATCGTTTTCACCCCTTTCATTAGAGTGGTGTTGCGGCCTTTCTTTAGAAGTCTCCAGATCTTCTTTTCACCTGGATGGACTATACGTCATGGACCATTTTCTTCATAGGATTGGGCTTGTGGTGTATCTTCTAACTGGTTAAGATGGATGGTGACTGAATTCTCTAGTGTTATCTTAGTTAAAGCGCATGATCTTTTGTCCCTTTTTTAGTTTTTCTTTTAACTCTGCCATCTCTGCCACATGCATCTCTTTTTGGATATCACCTAAGTTTTGGTAGAATTGACCAGTGATTTCATCGACTAACATTTGGTACTGTAGATCTAGCAGTTCCTAGTGGTGTCCAAACTCTGGCCAATTAGTGTTCAGTTTGTGTAAAGGGATCTAATAGTGATTTTGAGCTGAGGTTTAATGCTCACATCCTGATAAGGGTAGCTCATTTCCCTCTTCATTAGTTCTTGAAAATCCCTTGGCTTGGACGTAATAATGCTCTATTGTAAAGTGCGACTACGACAATTTCTAGCCATAACATTTACTGCTCTTTTGACATTGAATTCCTTTATCTGAATGCCTAAGGCTTGAAAACATTCAATAAACTGGGCTAGAGTTTTCAATCTTTGATTTGGACCGTTTTATTTAAGTCTTCCATCGTTTTTCCATCACGGATGGAGTTCACGAAGGATGCAACCATTTGGTTGTAATTGTGAATAGATCATGGGAGGAGTTGATCAGTACCAAAAGGTCGCCGAATCCTCCAAGGTTATCGGAAAAAGGTTATAGAGAATGGCGTCGATTCGCTGTTGCTTCCATTGTTCTTCTAAATTTTTTAACATGGGTTACTTGATCCCTAGTGCCTCCATACTGACTAAAAATGGGGGATACAAAACCCTCTAGACAGCCGTTGATGCTGGATTTCTAGGGATAAAAGCGTACACGTATCTGTCAATGTCTAAGCCATGGTGTATGTATTTGGATTATCCCTGTTTTCCCATACTTCTCTTCATACGACTTTGTACTTCTCCTTCTTACTAATGATCTTATCCCCATCCTCATCCTTTGGCCTATTCTTCTCACCATGTCTCCTATGGGTTGATAGATGCTTATGGGAAGCTTGCTTAGGGAATATGGTCTAAAATTGTTCAACCAAATGATTTTCGATGAGGCCTCAATTGATGATTTTTGTTTAGAATGAGGACTCAATTGATGATTGTTAGTTAGTTCAGGGATCTAATTGATAATTTTGATAGTTTAAGGTCCTAATTGACTTTGAAGCTTAGTTTAGGGATCCAAATGGATATTATGCCTAAATTATAACATATAATTAAAAGAGAAATGGTGATAGTGACAAATGTGCTGGAAGAGGGATAAATTTCATCAATAGTGTACAACCTTTGCCTCATTTCACACTTTGGTGTACAACCTTCAATTTGTATCACTAATATGTACGATCTTATGGGTAAACTCTCACGTTGGTGTATAACAGGTAAAAATGACCGGTCAACACCTGGTCAACACGCCACCTCAGCATTTTTTTATCTAACCATTTAAAAAAGTGGGACCCACTTCTTATACAATTAGTCCAACATTATTAATTAGCATATGAGAAAATTATACAATTAGTCCAACATTATTTAAAGCTTGGTTAGTTCAGTTTCTATTACTTTATATTTGAGTTTAAGCTCAAATTATAAGAGTTTCTTGCAGTTATAAAGATTGAAAGTTTTTTTTTTCAGAGAGAGGAGTGAGACACAGGATTTAGAGAGAAAAAAAGAAAGATGGAGAGAGAGGTTGCAAGGAAAGGGGATATGGGTACTTTAGTAATTTCAAAAGCGAAAGTGTATTTTAGTAATTGTCTAAGAAATGAGTCCCATTTTTTTAAATGGTTAGATAAAAAGATACTGAGGTGGTGCGTTGACCAGATGTTGACCGGTCATTTTTACCTGCTATACACCAAAGTGAGACAAATTGAAGGTTGGACACCAAAATGTGAAATGAGGCAAAGGTTGTACATCATTGATGAAATTTACCCACTGGAAGAGTGTTGGGAGGAGATAGACTTGTTAATGGGACGGGTAATACCCGTATCTATTGGGTCATGCCCCATTAAGGTTGGAATCCTCAACGTCCATTTTTATAGGGTTAGAGATGAGAATGAAAATTATCCTCATTCTGGAAGATTGGTTAGGGACGGTAATAGTTATCCCCGCTCCATGGAAATTCCCAACCCATTACCGCTAGGGTTACCACGGGGATACACATAGATATACCCATTAAAATATAATATTAATATAAAAAAATTATATTTTATATTTTATATTTTATATATATATATATATATATATTAAATACTAAAATTTTAAAAAAAACTAATTCTAAAATACAATTATATCTTATAATCTATATAATTCACTTCGAATAGAATTATAACTTTCCTTTTTTTCAATTAATTTCTAAATAATTAAAAATTTCTTTTCTTAATCTCCTGTCATAATAAAATTTCAATTCTGATTAGCGTTATGAAAATTTTAACTTTTTATTCCGCAATTTTCACTCGATTCATTAGATTAGTCTTCTCATCTCTAATCTTCGTATAATAAGGAAAGTTGATTAATAAGGAAAGTTATACAATTTTATATTTATTTATTTTTAAATAATAAATTTTTTCCCATTTTTTTTAACGGGGTGGAGATGGGGATGAAATTTCTCGTCCCATCCCTAACCCGCCCCATCTTGACAAGCCTAGGAGAAGATGAAGAAACCAAAAGGGTTTTAGACAATAAAAAAGAACAAAAGTGGAAAGGACCAACTTGTCCAATATGAAGTGAAAGAAAATAAATTAGATTTTTGAAAAACATCTTTATATCTTCTTCAATGTTAAAATGAACGAGAGATGAAGAAGACTTCTCTTCTCTTCTTCCCCTCTCTCCATGTGCCTTTGTCTTGTCCTCAACTTGTAAAACATCTCCATCTCCATTTCATCTTGATTCACATTTCCTCAAATAACCTCCTTCATTTTCTTTCATTACTACCCTTTTTCTTTTTGTTTTCCAGTTCTTTGTTTTTTTTTATCACAATTAGCCTATATTCTTTTTTTTTTCATAAATATATAATTCTGTTTTTATTCATTGAAATCAATGTATAATTCCAAATAGACAATATAATTCTGTAATTTTTGAAAAGATCCAGAACCAACTGTTTTCATAAAAAAAAAGTTATATGAAAGTTGGTGTATAAACATAACCAAATCCTAAATTTACTACGGTTCCTAAGGATGTGTACAATATTAGCGCTGATTTCAACTTCATCTATCGATTAAGCATCCCAACTCCAACCAAACTTTTCACCTTGAGAAGACTTAAAATATGCCAATTATATATAAGTGGCAAGGGTCATTTATAAGAAGAGGCATAGTATCGAGCTTTTCTAACCTATGATGAGCCTAAAATGAGTTAGGTCATGTGTAAAACTGTTTGGACGATTGTATATCCATATATCTTAACAATGTAGAGAGTAATCTTCTCCCTTATAATACAGCTATGGATGAATCTCAGTTTTGTTATTTGTTGTAGATAGACTAGGTAGAAATCCATGAAGCTGAAGCTAGTAAGAAACAATAAATAAAATGAAAGATTGAGTCTCTAACCCTTTTCAATCTTATTTTTCTCAATTCATTGACTGTCATCTTAGTTGGTTAAAACTGAAACTCTGTAAGTGTTTGGTGTCTTGTTCTTGGTGAAAAGTGTACTTCATTTTGTGTAGGAAGTCTTCTACATTGTACAACTTTAGTCGGTAAATTCCAAAAAAAAAAAAAATATGGCCATTTGGCTTCTGAAATCTGAAATGGTAGCTATATTAGTAAGCTAATCTGTAAAATCCATGAGCTTTCACTAAAACGCCTGAGAATTGAGTTAAAATATGTATGTCAAATATAGAATTTAGCCTTGTATTATTTAGGTAAGTTGTTTGTATAGGAGGGAATAGGTGTATAAATATATGCATGGGGGCATATAAGTCCATGAAAAGTGGTAAAGTGTATTTTGGTATTATATGGTTAGATTTGGTTATTTGCCCAAATTCTGGCCTACCAATTTCATCAGCTAGTTCTAATTTCATTTTCAAAAAAGAGATAAATCCAAGTCAAAACAGACAACAAGTTCATTAATAATATGAAAGCTTCATTTTATGTGGTTGCTACCGGACACAGCAGCAGGAAAAACAAAATAATGATGTAACATTCGCCATTTTAGCTTTATGCCCGATCCCATCCCTGCCTCATATAACAATGGGACATACCACCACTATCGCATATGCATACTATGTGCTTCTTCTGCTGCATGCATGTGCTGTTCACGTGGCTCCAATATCATGGTCGGCTCGAATCATTCTCTTCTATGATCCTTCAATTCCTCTTTCTAATTTTTATATTTCTTCTTTCATTATCTTACTTCAAAATTGCTTCATTTTATGACTTAGATTGTTATTTGCTCATATTGGTTATTACTTATAAAGAGTTATTTTTGTGTTGAAGTTCATATTCTTTAAAAGATCAGAAAAATAATGTTTGTGGGAAAATGATCTTACACAATAATGCTCGTTTTTTCTTAGGGTGAAAATTATAATTCAAAATACTAATTAAGAACTCATTACTCAAAATGTGATTGTAATCAAAGTCAGCAAGCAAGTTGAAAGATGGCTTACTACATCCAACAACGCTACAGATTAAAACCTAAAAAGTCAACTAGCAATCTATGTATCCAAAAGCAAAATATCATCTATAGTTGCTAAATACCTTACTATAAGTATAAAGGTTAAGGAAAGTTACGGATAAATTGAAAAAACAAAAAAGTAAGAAGCAGTCTTTGAGTGGATATTGATGTAACCAATACATATTATGAAACTATTTGATATCAATTGAGTTTCTATTAATGGGATAGCCTTTTTTTTAACAAATTACAGAATATGCAGTTACAATAAATAATATTCAAAATAGAGGATATCTAAATTAATTGAGATACCTAATTAATATGCACAAAATATCTTATTATGTATGTAGCATTACAAATCCGTCCCTTATCAGCTGCTCTTAAATTGATGGTGGGTGAATTTTCAACTTATCACACAATTGGAGATAACGTGTCTTCGATAGTCGCTTTGTAAACACATCTTTGATCATGGGTTGAATTGTAAGAAACTTTAAGTTCTTTTCGAGTAATTTGTCGCGAACAAAATTAAAATCAATTTCCAAGTATTTCATGAATTTTGACAAGATTTCTTTCACTTTCATCGAATTTACAAGTATTTTGAAATTGTTTTGAGATTCTTTTGTTAATTTTTGAACATATTTATAATTCGAAGTAATCTTACTCTTAATGATTCCAAAATATTTATGATGTTGTAATTGATGAATTCGTTTTTTCAATTGGGATAACCTATGTTGTGTATGAGATTTTTGGTTTCTTCCATTTTTTTGTCCATTTGTTTTCAAGCTTTTTCGGTGAAATTTTGTTGGAATTATTTTGAATCTCTATATTTGAAGTCGAATTACTTTAAAGAGTTCAGATTATTGTCGAATTACATATATTGGAGTTTGCATGGAGAAATCAGATTTGAAGATATTTTTTTTTGCATGTTTTTTATTTAAAGTTTGTGTATAGCTTGAATTTTGTTATGGAAGAAATTTGTGCTAGTCTCGCTTAGTATGCGCTTATGTGTTGTTTGAAATTTTAAAAAGATACTGGAAAACGACATTTCAGGAATACTAATTTTGATTTTATGGTATTCTCCAAATAATGTGTGATACCATAGGAAATGAACACCGAAAAGTGGAGTGTTGAGAGCCTTTAGATCTTGAGGACGCATGGAAGCCTGAGAGCCTTCAGATTCAACAAGATTCTAAGAACCGTTATCCATAAAAGAAAACCATCTTGCCAGACATATGGAGACCATCGAGAAGACGTTCTTAGAAGAGGGTTCATCCTAAAAGAAGACTTCTCCTAATAGAAGAAAGATTCCTAATAACAATGTATTCCTAAAAGAAGAAGGATTCATCGGAACACTATAAATAGGCAGGTATAATGAACCCTAAATGTAAATTAACGTCACTTCATCTTAAGTAATCAATCACATTCAATCCTTCAAACTCTTGCTTACTTAGGTATCATAGTGGATTTAGCGGAACACTATAAATAGATAGGTATAGTAAACCCTAAAGGTATATTAACATCACTTCATCTTAAGTAATCAATCACCTTCAACCCTTCCAACTCTTGCTTACTTAGGTATCAGAGTGGGTTCAACGGAATCCGGCCCCTCTCTAACAGAACATTCTATCTTCCAGGTGTCTCAAGGAAGGACTCGAAGGAAGCTTCAGAAACAGAGATAACATTTGTTCGATGAGCGTGGAACTTGAACAAACACACG
Source organism: Euphorbia lathyris (assembly GCF_963576675.1). Taxonomy (NCBI): domain Eukaryota; kingdom Viridiplantae; phylum Streptophyta; class Magnoliopsida; order Malpighiales; family Euphorbiaceae; genus Euphorbia; species Euphorbia lathyris. The sequence goes on along the minus strand of NC_088912.1, from coordinate 72,349,984 downwards.
ATCTTAAAAAAAGCAATGATTCTAGGAGGAATTTATTGGTCCCGTGTGATTAGTTCCAAGGGGGGGGGGGGGGTTAGGAACTAATATAACTTTTTCCAAATTAATTAAGCTGACTTAATATATTTTCTTAAGTTTGTCAACTCAGCTTTGGTCAGCACGGCCGATTGTAACGTAAGATAGCTTTAGTCAGATATTGACTAGAACTATTTTACATATGAGTTGAGAATTGACACTTTTGTGGTCAGCTTCCAACTCAACACTCTTATTTACTCAATATCAATTTAGAGAATTTATATGCTGAGTAAATATAACAAGCAACACATACAGATATATATATATATATATATTGAGAGAGTTTAGAGATTACTCAGCACGACTTATCCTGGTTCGGCCTCTCCGCCTACGTCCAGTCCCCAGAGTCCCTCCGGGCTTTTGAAATCCAATACTGAGCTCTTTAAAGGTAGAGCACAAACCGTTTATAAGGCAGTTGAATATGCAAGAGTACCTTCCTCTATTCGTCTACTCAACTCCTACTAAGTGCTATAACCGAACACTTAAGTTTCTCTACCACCAAGTACTCAACACCGAGTACTCAGCACAGTTCTCTCAATAATACAATTGATACAGACTTGTTCTTTTTCAGACAAAGAACACTTTAGATGATTACAAAAAATCACTCTAGCTTTTACACAAGAATAGAAAATTGGTGTAAGATCTCTTTTTGTTTTGATGTGTTTTTTGCTTGTATTTTTCTCTCTTGTATTTTCTGTAATTCGGCAATGATCCAAGAGGTATACTTGTCCCTTTATAGTTGCAATCTGAAGATCAAATCATTTGAATTTGATTTGCCCATTGAATCCAAAACGGCTCTTTTGGGGACAATGTTTTGGTCAGCTTCAGATATGCAGGCCAATCCTGTCGTCTGAATTCTTCAATCGTCAGGCTTGTCTTCTTCTTGTAGATTTCATCTTCTTTTGCCAGTTTGTCTTTTTGCTAATAGAACAGTTGACCCATGCATCTCGAAATTGGCTTTTGCGTCATTCCAAGGTTCTGGATTGGTGCAGACAGTTGTCGGATCTTGTCTTTTAGCAAACAGATCATTCATGTTGTCCTGAAGATCACTCAGCTTGACTTTGATAGCCGTTGTCTTTGATTGTTCCCAATTCAGATACTGAGTTCTCTTTTACTCAGCTTCCATGGTCAGCTTCATTCTGTAAGACATGGTTCTCAAGAAGATTTTTCTACTCTTGATACTGAGTTCCGTTCCACTCAGCTTCTTGATCTTTAAGCTTCTGTTATGAAGATGACTTAACTTCTCTCACGCTGAGTTCCACTCTACTCAGCTTGTGATGTGATCTCATGTTGACTTCATCCTGTCTTACTTTTTATTTCTATTTGTATTTATATTTATACTCAACATTGAACAAACATGTTAGTACAATTAAATCAAAGCACTTAAATTTAATTGTCCCTTAATCATGGATTAACTTAAATGATTTTGTCAAATCAAAATCATGTGGAAAGGTGTTTCAACAAACTCCCCCATTTTGATGTTGGCAAAATATTTAATTGATGGAACTCAGCATTGAGATTCCCATGATTGAAATTCTTTTTATTACTTCTGAAATTACTCCCCCGTAAGGGTTGCATCTATTGACTTAACTTAACTCTAAACCTTCTAAGATTCAATTGAGTAAAATTAAGGCATGCTTATACTGACTTAGTTCAATTCTAGACCTTCCAAGATCTAATTCAGATGAGCCTAGGTCATCATTTCAGAAGAGGTCAATGTGTTTTAACTCAGTTTTGATACATGGTTAGTTTGATAACAGAGTTATGGGAAAACTTTTTCAGAGCAAATGTATCAAGTCTAATGTGTACTGAGTTTATTCCTTTTTCTTTTATTTGTTTATTCAATTAAGACAGATCAGCATAAAGCACAATACTTAAGTAAGCATCACATAAGATCAATCAATAAAAGGTGCATGATTTTATATAGTCAGCAAGACAAAATACGCATAAAAATACAAGTCAAGAATAAAAGCTAGCAACCTAGCCAAACTATTTCTTCCTATTGACTTGGACATGGGCAGTATTGATTTTGCCTTTTCCTTTTTGTTGCTGCTGACTACCAGACAATTCTCCTGCATGCTGAGTTCTATCACCTTGTTCTTTCTCCCCCGTTTTGCCACCATCGGGCGGAGGAGGAATGAAGGTGTCGTTGATAGCAGCACGAGTTAACCTGACTGAATACGCCTTGAGCCTTTTCGTGCTTTCCCTTATGCCATCAAAAACTGGGATACCATCGTCCAAGGTATCTTGTGGAATTCGGATAGAGGCACTGAGCACTAGGGGTGCACACAAAAATCCGGAAAACCGAAAAACCGGAAAACCAAACTGAAACCAAACCAAAAATAAGGTTAACCAAAACCGATGGACTAGTGTATGGTTTTTAATTTTAAAAATAATGGTTAATGGTTACGGTTACGATTTTTTTATTCTAAAAACCGCGGTTAACCGAAACCGACCGAATCTCAATTAAATATAAAAATAAATTTATTTATATGGGTAACAATTATTTAGTCCCTATGGTTTTTCATAACTCATTAATCAATCAACTATTTAATAAAAGGTCTCTAAATTTTTCACTTTTAATGGTTTAGTCATTCTATTAAATATTAACATAAAATGAGATAAAAGTTTGTAAATAACTCTCAGTTAATTTGTTACTGTCTCTCTAATTTCAGTTTATGTGGGTTTTTTTCTTTTATGTCTCTGGATGTAGAAACAATGATAAAATTTTATTATTTGTTTTTCAAAACTTTAAAGCTGAAAGTTTTATTAGGGGCATTTTGCCTTTCTTTTTATCAGTTTAATTGTTTTTTAACACATTTTTATACGAAGATTTTATATAGGGACTAAACAATTTAACGGTATTAAAATTGAAGGATCATACATGTACATCTTCCTCTCCGCAGTTAATCTCTTCAACTCGCCATTGACCCACACCGCCTTTCTTACATTAAAAATTAGAATTCTTTTATCATTTTTATTTTTATTTACTAATGGTTAGAAACCGAAATAAAAGTTTAACCGACCGAAATAATTGGTTAACCGATTAGTGGTTAACCGAATTTAATGGACTAGTGTATGGTTAGTGTTTTTAAAAAACCGATTAAATGGTTAACCGACCGAATTAACCTTAATGGACTGGTTAACCGACCACGTGCACCCCTACTGAGCACACTCAGTATATATTCCTGAGATTTTTCAATCCATGTGATTGTGTCAGTCAGCTGGGCATAAGCTTGATGGTACATCTTGAGCAAAGCCGAGTCATAAAACTGACGTTAAGCATTTGTGTGGCGCACATGTTTGTAGGTGGCTCGGGAGTACTGCAATAGTTCATTGGTCTTGAGTTGATCAGTTTCCATTTCCTCTTTACTCAAGTTGAGTAGACGGACAGCTTCGCTTATTTGTTTGACCGAACATTGAGAAGTTGAGGAGATTAGCTCGCGAGTACCGGTCAGCTCAGAGTTCAACTTGGTAAAATGTTGATTGAACTCAGCAGAGGTAGCATAGCCCGTGTTGACGGCAGAAAGGGCATTGATTTGGCCTTGAAGGGAATCATGTGATTCACCATCATTAACTGCAGTTCGGCCAGCTTGACGATGGATTCTTGCTTGGGTTGCTGTGTTTGGACTGTTGTCATTACACTGACTAAATCTTTGAGACCCTTGATCTCATTGAGGAGTTGGGTGATAGATGAGATTTGTGGGGACTCAACATTTGCATACCATCAGCATCGGCGTGAGAAGTGTTCAAATCCTGGAGAATAGTTTGAGCGGAGTCAATAATGCGATGTCCGGACTCAGTAGCATGCAGATAAGTATATGTTGCCTCAGGAATGTTCTCAGTTGCCGGAGTTCTGGTGGAATTGGAAGGGCCAACTTGGTTTACAGCTGGGCTTTTAGCAGCGGAAACAGGCTGCTCAACATTCTGCGATATTGGATTGGTAGGAGGTGGATCGGCAGAGATAGTGATATGCTCAATATTGGTTTGAGTTGGTGCAGGAGGAGTCAACTCAGTTTGAGCAGGATTTTCCTTAGCATGCTTTTCACTTTGAGCAGCTTGGACATCGAGCTCTTGCTCGGCAGAGATTGGATTTTCCGGAGACTTGGCTTGTTCCTCAAGATGAGTAACAGAGGCTTGCTTTTTCTGTAACTCATTTGGAGAAGGCTCAGTTGGGTTGGAGAAAAATTGAAACTGCATGTCCGAGAGATCAGTGATGGGATCCCGGAGAGGAGAATCACCCAAAAGATCAATAACTAGCGACTTCTGAGCCTTTTTCTTAAGTCTTCTCAATTTCTTAGCCTTTGGAGGAGAGGGGTCAGCTTGAATAGAATCAAGAGAGTCAGAAAGTGAATGTACTCCTAGGTCAGCATGTTCCTTTGCTGTGGGCTCAGCTTGTTCTTCAACTAGCTCAGTATTGATTTCCTGTTCATGCTCAGCACCCATTGTTGGTTCAACATCCACGTTCTTATGTTGCTCAACATTTGCTGTCTCCTCAGCATCAAACTGGCCTCCGAGATTGCCCAACTCTTCTTCCTCTTGGTCAGCAGGTATTTTTTCAAGATCAATTTCTTGACTTTTGGCGAAATGTGAATCATCAGAGATCACGAAACCCAGAGGGGCAGCATCAATAGGACTTAACTCCGAGGATTTCTTTTTCCTTTTCTGCAATGGTTGCTCTGGAGTTTCCTCACTTTCTTCTTCAGGCTCATCTTGCCTTTTTTACTTCTCTACTGACTTAGGTGTGTCCTGAGTTTGCTCAGCTCCAACTTTCTTCCCCTTTGATACAATCATGAGTTTCTTAGGAACAGCATCAACATCTTTGGAACATGTAAGAATTGCTTTCCTCTTCTGTTCTTTCTTGGTTTGCACCTCCTGTGCAACATCAGCTTCTTCCTCATTTCCCTCGATGACCTCTTTTCCCTTCTCAGACTTGAGGGGTTGCTCGTATATATTGGGGTTTAGTGTCCTATAGACAATTGTTCTAGGATACAAACTTAATGTAAATGAATTGTTCT